>NC_060145.1:338208678-338508678 GCF_021461385.2 Schistocerca piceifrons | reverse complement strand
GTTACATTTTAATAGCAATGTCGACGGAAAGGAGCTCAAAACATGGCATAACAAATGTTACAGCCTTGCTGAGACAATAATGTCCCTGTTGCCGCGTGTTGTGGCTTAAGGTACACGTGTATATCCGTTCTGCAAGACTTGCCCCCCGACCCACTTCCCCGCCCTCTGGTCTATACGGTTGTTTTTCGCTATCGTCGCCGGATATCCGTTGTAATGCAGAATGGCACCAACCCTATTTTGGTAATATTTTTATGAAGTGACACAGCAGGGAAGTGCAGTACTTCATTTGCTTTAAAAGATTAAAGATTTGTCTGCTGTTTCTATGAAATAATAAAAAAGGAGTAAAAATTGTGGTAACAGTAATAAATTAAAAACTTAACAATTCATTTCTAGGTGATCCACTGTCTGTTATGGCCCTCAAACACGAACAAATTAACACGAAACACGGTGTTCTTCAGCTTCAGTTTTCGCCCTTAACGCTGACTATTCGTAATGCCTAAGTGGTGGACGATCTCCGATTATAAAATGATTTTTTAACAGAGTTTAAAAAAATAGAATCGATAAGAGAATACAGGTGATTTTTTGTAGAATTCAAACACTTTCCGAGGAAAACAGTGGACGGTGGACGGACTAAGGTTTCTTTTATTTGCCTATTTAGTTTAATACTTTCATTCTACGTTTACTGAAACTGAGAGAGTCAATATATTTCAATCTTTGTTCGGATTCTACGTTTATTACAGGAAATGATAGAAAAAAAACGAAAATCGGTTATTTCAGAATCTGGTTATTTTGGCAGTTTTAACAGCCACATTAAACTGGCGTGAAAAAAAAAGATATAACCGAAAACCGGTTGTTTTAGCGATAACCGTGATCCCTATAGTGCCTGTATGTTCATTTATGCGAAGATTTATTCCGCCAAAGACGCCGTACTTAGGGTTTCAGATCTGCATTGCAGCAACGGACCCGATAAAGGCTGCCAATAGTGTGTAGCAGTTGGCAGCGCTTAGTATTACTCAATGGGACCTAAATGTCGTCACCGGTTCTATGTATTTCTCGTCTCTTCTCGAGTACTAAGTTACTAGGGCGTTGATCTTTAATACAGACTGAACTAATCTTAAGAAATATTAAAAAGTCATGAATCCTCATCCACCTCCTACAACAGAAAAGGGAGATGGGTTAAAATCTTGCTATCGGACAAACACGTTCAGTCGGAAGTTCTAGTGTTAACACGTCACAAATGTAACGCCTGTAGTCCAAATTACAGGTTACGTCAACGACAGGTAATTGTGTTGTGTACTCAGTGGCACCTCATCCCTTCAGGCAAGGTGCAGAGCTCATGTGACAATCCATCTGGTAACATTTATTTTCCTAACAACATACAAACACAGATATGTCCGCAGTAACGCTGAATGCGGAAGCGAAACTCGTCTGAAAAGAGAACATGGTGTCCTCCTGTGCCCAGAAGCCGGCCGTTGTGACCGAGCGGTTCTGGACGCTACAGTCCGGAACCGCGCTGCTGCTACGGTCGCAGGTTCGAATCCTGCTTCGGGCATGGATGTGTGTGATGTCCTTAGGTTAGTTAGGTTTAAGTAGTTCTAAGTCTAGGGGACTGATGGCCTCAGATGTTAAGTCCCATAGTGCTCAGAGCCATTTGAACCATTTCTCCTGTGCCCAGAGTTGTCGGCGTGCTTCGACAACCTAGGCCACAACAATAGTCATTGTGCTGACAGCCTTTGTGATCAGACTTCGTCACAATATCCGTATCGACACCTGTCATGATTGGTTGTCCAATCCTCCACGGTCGAGTAAATAATGTGTCTGTTTTCATGGGTGCTGTGATCCTGCGTTGTGATGAAGACTGCCATCAGAGCCCCTCAATTCAACATTCGCATGGCAGTCATGGGATCTTGACCAACACGAGCAGCAATATCACTGAAAGATAAACAATAATCTCGAAAGGCCTTGATCCTGCCTCTGTCGAATTCCGACACGTTGTGGTAGCTGTACCTCTACATCTATACGACAACCCTGCAATTTACAATTAAGTGCCTGGCAGAGGGTTCATCGAATCACTTTCACACTATTTCCCTGCCGTTCCACTCTCGAAGAGCGCTCGAGAAAAACGAGCTCTTAAATCTTTCTACGCAAGCTCTGATGTCTCTGATTTTATTACAATGAGTGTTTCTTCCAATGTAAGTCGGAGTCAACAAAACATTTTCGCATTCTGGGGAATAAGTTAGATGTTGAAATTTCGTGAAAACATCACACCGTAACAAAGAATGCCTTTGCCACCCTAACGCGCGATAGTTCAGCTTCCAAGTTATGACTGCCGGCCGAAGTGGCCGTGCGGTTAAAGGCGCTGCAGTCTGGAACCGCAAGACCGCTACGGTCGCAGGTTCGAATCCTGCCTCGGGCATGGATGTTTGTGATGTCCTTAGGTTAGTTAGGTTTAACTAGTTCTAAGTTCTAGGGGACTAATGACCTCAGAAGTTGAGTCCCATAGTGCTCAGAGCCATTTGAACCAAGTTATGACTGCTTACGCAGGCTGGCCAACATCTAAAGTGGAATTAATCTGAGGCAACATAGGTTGACACTAGAAACGAATTTTCACGCAACTGTCTTCTTTGCCACTATCTGTGAAATAAATCCTCGGCACCTCAGGTGATCACTCGGAGAACGACTAGACCACGACTCACAAATTGAATACCACTGGACTTTAAGCCTTTCGTTGAAGTCTTTCACTCGACTCCAAACCAGAGGAAAAAAATGGCTTTGAGCACTATGGGACTTAACATCTGAAGTCATCAGTCCCCTAGAACTTAGTACTACTTAAACCTAACTAACCTAAGGACATCACACACATCCATGCCCCAGGCAGGATTCGAACCTGCGACCGTAGCTGTCACGGGGTTCCAGACTGAAGCGCCTAGAACCGGACGGTCACACCGGCCGGCCAAACCAGAGGACCGCAATCGGTTCTGAGAATGGTGCTGCAAAAAGCTAGTTCGGCTCCCACTCAGCGCTCGAAGCCAGTCAGCCTCGTGCATGAACTGGGAATCACCCCTGGAACCTGTATTGATATTAGGCGTCTTGTGGAATGATGACTTTGGGAGGGCTGCTGTCGTGAAAAAACACATATTGACTGTCTACTGGCTCTCGACGTCGTCGGTGATGGGATTAGCTGGAGATTACAGGACAGCGGAGCGCAGCTCAGCTGAACCCCTCGCGGCTCTCGTCACAGGTGCACGGGAAGCAGCAGCTGTGGCAGCGGCAGGTACTGCAAGGGCGTCCAGATCGGCTTACGGCTCGCACGCAATGACAACCGCGGACCGACACGCGGGGCCGACACCCGTCCAACCGGACAAAGCTCGCCCGGCCTCTTGTTAACACGGTGCCTCCACCTGTCGCCCAGCTCAATAGCAACTCTCCCCGCTCCGTAAGTGACTCCAGGGGCTAGAATTCCATCTGCAAGCAGTTGTGTTTAGTACCGACTGACAAGGAATGAGATAAAGCGATGTTCAGCCCGATATGATCTGCATCTACATCTGCACTCTGCGAGCCAGCTACGGACCACATGATAATTTCAGTTCCTTCTCCTTTGATCTGTTTCTTTCCCCCTGTACTCTTTAATCTTTTCTCCTTTTCCCCTTTACTTCCCTTGTTCCTACTGCCTTGGAAGCGTTCTAAATCTACCACTTTTCTCCTTCTGGTACTTCTTCTGGTTTTATGTTGTGTATTTCTGAATCATTTTTTAACTACTCGTATCCAACTCGTTAATTAGCTCTCACATAGATGGTTCAAATGGCTCTAAGCACTACGGGACTTAACATCTGAGGTCATCAGTCCACCGAGCGCTGAACTCGCATTCGGGAGGACGTCGGTTCAATCCCGCGTCTGGCCGTCCTGATTTAGGTTTTCCGTGATTTCCCTAAATCGCTCCAGGCAAATGCCGGGAAGGTTCCTTAGAAAGGGCACGGCCGACATCCTTCCCCAATGCGATGAGACCGATGACCTCGCAGTTTGGTCTCTTCCCCCAAACAATCCAACCCGTCATTAGTCCCCTAGACTTATAACAGTTCAAACCTAACTAACCTAAGGACATCACACACATCCATGCCCGAGGCAGAACTCGAACCTGCGACCGTAGCAGCAGCGCGGTTCCGGACTGAAGCAGCTAGAACCGCTCGCTCACAGCGGCCGGCTTCTTCCATAGACACTTGAATATCTGTTTCGTTAACCTATTATGATTAAGCCCATATAAATCCCCAAAAATCAGTTTTTTTATTCTTATTGTTTCTCTCATTTTTTCGATATTCTTACAGTGCCAAAGTGCTGTAACAAATGTGTGTGAATGGGTCGCGCGCAGAATCGTGGTTTGGGGGACGGGGGGAGGATCTTGGTGCTCGGTTCCTATTTGAGTTAGGAATATGCGGCAAAACGTTTTTGGTTTAAGCAGGGCCAGCTGCCAATCGTATACCCCTTAGAAAATCTGTCTTAATGTAGCTATGTTACATTATATTAAGCAACGCTTGGACGGCGAACCGTAGCTGGCGCCCAAGCAAGTTGTGCGAATCGATTGATTCCTTTTGCAAAATATTTTAATTAGGCTGAGATTAATGCTCAGATAATGACACCATTTGTACGTGTACCTTTCTAATTTTACGTGCAAAAACAGTCACCCTCATTCGGATTTTTGGTACAAAAACAGTCGTCCTTAATTAACTCTGCACTGGAGCAAGACTTATGGCTCGGATTTGGTCCACCAATGTATCCGACCTAGGTCTAAGATAAGTTTTAACCGTCCGAAAAAATCTTGCTTTGTTTAAATTTTACGTACAAAAAATACGTTCGTATGGGAGGTTTTTGAAGCGCTCCACTTCTATTCTTTAAGCTTTTACGAACCAGTTTAAACTGTGCACGAAGATAGATAAATGGATACCGTGAAAAAATTTTTTTTATCTAATAACGAGCATCCATTGACGAGATACGATGGTTTGAAGTCCAGATAAATGTAGCACTTAAAATTCGTTTTACGTACGTTGGATGCGCGGAAACGGTTAAAAGTGAATCAAGTAAATAAAAACGCATTTTTACCATAAAACTATAAGCTCTGTTTCAAACATCTAGCTTCACTCGGATTTTGTGTGGAAAAAGTACTTTTTGTTAGTTTCTTTACAAACGCCTATTCTGTGTTTCATACTTGTGCGAATCGCTCCAAATTTTGTAAGAAGGCAGACAAATCCAATGCCACGATACAAGCAACATGGTTTGAAAGACAATAAAGAAACCTGTACTGGAGTAGTCGTCGCCCAAGTCAACAAAATCTACATCGGGTGCCAGGCGATGGCGGTCTAACGTCAAAATTATGGTAGAGTAAAAGTTGGGAACTAGAAAGAAAAATTCTCCTCTCGTAGCACAAAAAAGTCGAATGTGTCCTGCACATAGTTAGGGATGTAAAAGAAGGGAACTAGCTTTTCGACTTACATGACGGCTTCAAAGACATTTAAATCCAAATATCTTAAGATATTCGCACTTCTTTCTTGTTAGTTTTAGAACTCATTTCATATAATATAATGCATTCTGCCGAGTAAAGTAACATGATACACGATGTCATGTTGTATAACGTGAGACATGCCATCATGTCATCCCACATGGCACTTTTCATGTCTTGTGATATAACATAACGTGTCATTAAAGTTTAGGATGCATGCATCCCCATTCTGGGACAATTCCTTTTACAGATGCATCGCTACTCTCCGATACTTCCTATTGTTGATGCATACCAATCTCTACAATCATATAAATTTGTGTCCATTTGTTCTTACATCCCTCACCATATATGTAACAGCCTATACCACAGAGTCCTGGAGCGAGAAAATGCGCCCCTCTTGCCGCACTTCATACCTCCTCCCCCCGGCCCTCTTGCCAACGGCCGTGAGTTGCAGTATATTCCTAGGTTCATCAAATGAACCTCGTTCTTGAAAGATTGTAAGAAGGCTTCAACATGACAGTGTGTGTCTGTCATCAGTCACTTGCCAGTTTAGTTTTTTCACGGTCTCCGTTACGCTCAGCCATCGGTCAAACAAACCTGTGACCAAGAGTTTGCATCCGTGTGGATCCACAACCTCTAAGTGTTTAATAAAAGAATACATTACCCGCTGTAGGCTATATTGTGCTTTATTAAAATAATGCTACTAGCTAACTTCGGCAGTGAGCTATTATTAAGCGCATTTGCTATGTCATGTTTTATATATTGTGCTCATAACATTCTTTTATGTCACATACATAAAACCAGAAGTCATATTCCATCGCAACGTATGAAGCACGACTCCTGGTTTTATGTATGTGACATAAAAGAATTTTGTGAGCACGACATATAACACCGAGTGTACATAAAGTCCGGGAACACTTTCAAGAACCAAAGATTGTACAGACATCATACATATGTCATTTTGAGGAGAAACTCTGACAAGTTTTTTTTTTTCCATTCATACCGCCACAGCATAGTATGGTAATTTGGCGATAGTCAGATCTAGTCGCAAACATGGCGAGCTCATGTGCGGAGCGAGCTGTTTCATGGAATGGCCTCCCCGATCTCCAGATCTCACTCCGTGTGCCTTTTTTTTTTGTGGGGACACTTTAAAGTTCTGGTGTACGTACCGCCTTTGCCACGTGATGTAGCAGAGCTCCGGGAGAGAATACGGGAAGCGACTGCCACAGTCGACGATGCCGTGCTGGGACGGGTGTGGGAAGAATTCGATTACCGTAGTGACGTCGGCCGGGACACTCATGGTTCGCATATCAAATGTTTGTAAAAAAAACTTTCAGAGTTTATCTTCAAAATGCAATATGTATGACATCTGTACAATGTTTAGTTCTTGTGCAGTAAATAATTGAAAGTGTTACCAGACTTTATGTACACCCTGTACATGACATAGTAAATATGCTTGATAATGCTCACAGGCGAAATTAGCTGATAGCACGATTTTAATAAAGTACAACACAGTCTATGACGGATAATGTATTATTTTATTAAACCTGTGAGCATTCACACTGCCCTTCCTTGTATATGTTCAGCATTCCTTGTTAGTCACACAAACTGGAGCAATATTGTAGAATGGATTGCATGAGTATTTAGAATCCTAGCAATGAACCTAAGTCTGCCAGTAGCTTTACCTACGACTAGAGTTGTAAAGCTACCATAGCTACCGTAGACTATCGTAAGAAAAGTAGACTATAATAGTTTTCCTAGTAGTTTTGGTGAGTTAAGGGCGTACTCGTATTGCCTGTACATATGGTGTGCCTGTACATATGTTGGGCATTATCTCATAACGATCACTTTCTTTATATATGTGATCAATGTCTTATTAGTTTCTCTTATAAACGGGGAGCAGTAAACATCTAGAAACTGAATGAATATATATAAGGGCCGCGTAATCTACGGAAAATTTTTGTTCTACATAGTTATCCCTCGGTATATTTCTTAAAAATAAATAGCATGTATAGCGAAGTTGAACGTCTCAATGTTTAATTCAGGTTTTATTAGAAATTTTTTTATTTGTAATGTGAAACAGTAGGACGGTGTAGTACAAATAAAGTTAATTATACAGGTTTATCAAATAGCGCTAAAAACGCTAATTCTTAAACAAAAAAGTAAATTAAAAAAACCGCAAAACAAAAATATATCAGACATCGCTTCAATAATTAGTCGAACTTCTACAAAACATGTTTCTGTTATTGATAAAGCCGGTCGTTGTGACCGAGCGGTTCTAGGCGCTTCAGTCCGGAACCGCGCGACTGCTACGGTCGCAGGTTCGAATCCTGCCTCGGGCATGGATGTGTGTGATGTCCTTAGGTTAGTTAGGTTTAAGTAGTTCTAAGTTCTAGGGGACTGATGACCTCAGACGTTAAGTCCCATAGTGCTCAGAAACATTTGAACCATTTGCTATTGATTAACAGGTGTCGCATTTATCACTAACAACAGGAAACTTGCTTCCGATCATGATGAAAAACTATCTATTGAGTACAAAGTGTTTGTACATCTGTGCCGTATTTGCATCAAAAGTAATTGCTCTGGTTGCATAAAAACGCACAAATTACAGGATCAACTAATTTTTTTACTTATAAAATGCACTTCATATGCTGTAAGGATATAAAACACACAATGGACTAAGACTGAGCGATGAGCAGTTCTAATTATGTGGAAAACAACCAACCAAAAAAAAACGAAGAGAAATCGTCAGCTCCCATTTTCTATCTTACGCATTCATCTATGTTTCTTGTCCTACCAATGCTACCAGTACCACTGGTAAGCCTACCATTTACTACGCCATTTACATAACGTACCAAAACTACCAAACCGCAATTTTAGCAGAGCGCAACTTTACCTATAACTGAGGCTATATGATCGCTGCAAATTATTACACTCAGATATTTGTATGATTGCAGTTGTGACTCATTCGTATAGTCACAGGACACTGTGTCTTTTTTTCCGTTTTGTGATGAGTACAGTTGTACATATCTGAACATTTAAAGTAACGATGTGTTCACTGCCTTGCGTCCCATCGCGACCTTGCACGAGGAAACTCAAAATGGTTCAAATGGCTCTGAGCGTTATAGGACTTAACATCTGAGGCCATCAGTCCCCTAGAACTTAGAACTACTTAAACCTAACTAACGTAAGGACATCACACACATCCATACTTGGGGCAGGATTCGAACCTGCGACCGTAGCAGTCGCGCGGTTCCGGACAGGAGCGCCTAGAACCGTTCGGCCACGGAAGCCGGCGAGGAAACTCAGGTTATGCTTTTACGTGACCGAAAATTTATGAGTCATCTCCTTTATGTCCTTTCCAAATCTATTATTTTCAAAACTATCTTCATTAGCGTTTTATAGTGACTCATTGACACTTTGTCATGTCTCTAATGATCCAGCGCCAGCCGGAGTGGCCGTGCGGTTCTAGGCGCTACAGTCTGGAGCCGAGCGACCGCTACGGTTGCAGGTTCGAATCCTGCCTCGGGCATGGATGTGTGTGATTCCTTAGGTTAGTTAGGTTTAATTAGTTCTAAGTTCTAGGCGACTGATGACCTCAGAAGTTAATTCGCATAGTGCTCAGAGCCATCTAATGATCCAGAGCATTTTTTTCATACATTTGACACGTAACTGCTCTACTCACATGCAACACTATTAGAAGCAGCGCCTGACCATACATTAAAGACAGTACTGAGTTAGTTTCCCAGCGATTGCCAAGCGCTGTACAAAGAACGTAGAAGGGGAAGCCTGAGAAAAACTGAAGGACAGAGTGCGGAGTGACACTAATGACGCAGACGATGACAGCGCATTCGCCGGCCCTTTTTAGAAGGGTCGCGCGGCCGCTGCGGCAGAAACAATGCTTGCAGGTGGGGCAGTCGCTCTGAGGGCGCAGCTGGCCCTCTGTCTGTACGGTCAAGCGCCCCAGAAGGGCTCGAGGGCCGGACGGGACGCGCCAGGCTGAGTGTTTGCATCCCAGCAATAAATCAGGGCCGACACCCTTTGTGCTCACGTCTACCTGCCCTCCCTGCCCCGGAGGGATCAATCCATGAATGAATGTCTCTAAAAAGAGAACCACTTACCATTCCTCGCCGAAGACGACGCATCGCGCCGAGGGGACTCCGCTACGAACATATCTTCAACACTGGGAAGCATTTCTTTCGTCGAAATCGCGGTAGAGGAAGTAGCGGTCAAGGGCTTCACATGCAGCGTGGAACGAACGCTACTATTAAGAAGAAAGGAAGTAAGAATAGGGTTCGTCGTCCAGTCGACGCCTAGTTCATTCGGGACGGACAAGGAAGCACATCGGCGTTGCATTCTTCGACGGAACCATCCCGGCGTTTTCGTGAAGCTATTTGTGGGAACCGCAGAAACCGAAAATCTCTATAGGTGGACGATGGTCTGAACCACTGTCCCCCCCCCCCCCTTCCCTCGCCATCCACAAGTGCCATATGTAAGTGCAGCCAGTGTCTTATCTATGCACCACCTTGCTTGATTATTCTACATCTACATCTACATCCATACTCCGCAAGCCACGCGACGGTGTGTGGTGGAGGGTACTTTGAGTACCTCTATCGGTTCTTCCTTCTATTCCAGTCTCGTATTGTTCGTGGAAAGAAAGATTGTCGGTATGCCTCTGTGTGGGCTCTAATCTCTCTGATTTTATCCTCATGGTCTCTGCGCGAGATATACATAGGAGGGAGCAATATACTGCTTGACTCCTCGGTGAAGGTATGTTCTCGAAACTTCAACAAAAGCCCGTACCGAGCTACTGAGCGTCTCTCCTGTAAAGACTTCCACTGGAGTTTATCTGTCATCTCCGTAACGCTTTCGCGATTACTAAATGATCCTGTAACGAAGCGCGCTGCTCTCCATTGGATCTTCTCTATCTCTTCTATCAACCCTATCTGGTACGGATCCCACACTGCTGAGCAATATTCAAGCAGTGGGCGAACAATTATACTGTAACCTACTTCCTTTGTTTTCGGATTGCATTTCCCTAGGATTCTTCCAATGAATCTCAGTCTGGCATCTGCTTTACCGACGATCAGCTTTATATGATCATTCCATTTTAAACCACTCGTAATGCCCAGGCACAGATAATTTATGGAATTAACTGCTTCCAGTTGCCTCGGTAAACTTCCGATGTTATCCACAAGGCCATTTATGTATATTGTGAATAGCAACAGTCCTACAACACTCCCCTGCGGCACACCTGAAATCACTCTTACTTCGGAAGACTTCTCTCCATTGAGAATGATATGCTGCGTTCTGTTGTCTAGGAACTCTTCAATCCAATCACACAATTGGTCTGATAGTCCTTATGCTCTTACTTTGTTCATTAAACAACTGTGAGGAACTGTATCAAACACCTTGCGGAAGTCAAGAAACACGGCATCTACCTGTGAACCCGTGTCTATGGCCCTCTGAGTCTCGTGGACCAATAGCGTGAGCTGGGTTTCACACGATCGTCTTTTTCGAAACCCATGCTGATTCCTACAGAGTAAATTTCTAGTCTCCAAAAAAGTCATTATACTCGAACATAATACGTGTTCCCATTATTAGTAGTGAAAGTGCTGACAGCAATTATATCGTTTTACCACCTAACTCTATATAAACCGCAGTCGTTACTACGGATGTAGAGTATCGCCGTAAGCTATGTGTGGCTCTTACGGCACATGGTTTCTGTAATATAAAGTGGAACCGCAGCACAGAATTACACAATAACCTGGTCACATTAATGTAGGCACCTTTCAAATCCCTGAATAACCACCTTTTGCAGCGTGGCGAACAGGAAGAGTCAGTGAGCTTCTGGAAGATTTCGGAAAGGTTGTGAAGCCATGCTGCCCTCGGATTACCGGTTGAGGGTGTCGCGAACATCCCGATCGATGAGGTCTCACAGCTTTGGTGGCCCGAGGAGTACGGTTAACTCATAGCTCCTTCAGGTACTCTTCGAACCACGCACGTCCACTGCGAGCTGTGTGACACGTTGCATTGTCCTGCTGGTAGATACCATCGCGCCGAGGAAAATCAAAATACACATGCGCGTGAACATGGTTCAAAATGGTTCAAATGGTTCCAAGCACTATGGGACTTAACACCTGAGGTCATCAGTCCCCTAGACATAGAACTACTTAAACCTAACCAACCTAAGGACATCACACACATCCATGCCTGAGGCAGGATTCGAACCTGCGACCGTAGCAGCAGCGCGGTTCCAGACTGAAGCGCCTAGAACCGCTCGGCCACAGGGAGTGAACATAGTCCTCGAGGATAGATGGATACTTTTGTTTATCGGTTGTGCCTTCCTGAATGAGATGGCCCAAGGAATGCCACGAATAAATTCCCCAAAGCAAAATGCTCCATCTCCGGCCTGGACCCTTTCGACGATTGCTACAGGATGTTTGCGTCCCGACGTTTCACACCGATGGGGCATTAACCTTGGTTTCATTGAAAAAGGCCACCTGTCGCTATCAGTGGACGGCCATTTGCAGTACTGGAGTGCAAATGCCAGCCTTCGCTACCGATGAATAGCAGCCAGTATGGGAGAGTAAACCAGGCACCTGCTGGGAAGGCCCATACGCAGCAAAGTTCGCTGAACACTCCTTGACGAGACACTATTGGTAGCCTTTTGGTTCACATGCTCAACAGTTGCAAGTCTGTTCAACCATACACATCCCACAGCCGTCGTTCGTTCACCCCTGTCATCTATAGCATGTGGTGCATCACAGTTACTTCTTTGTTGGTTTTGAATAGCACCATTTTGCCATGTACGGTATACTTTAACCACAGCGCCACGCGAATAGTTTCCAAGCTTAGATGTTCAAATGATTCAAATGGCTCTGAGCACTATGGGACTTAACATCTGAGGTCATTGGTCCCCTATAAATTAGAACTACTTAAACCTAACCAACCTAAGGACATCACACACGTCCATGCCCGAGGCAGGATTCGAACCTGCGACCGTAGCGGTCGCGCAGTTCCAGACTGAAGCACCTAGAACCGCTCGGCCACAACGGCCGGCAAACTTAGATGTATACAAATGCTTCCACCCTTGGGCCGAAAGCCAATAGTCATGCCCTTTTGTACGTCAGATAAATCGCTCCGTTTCCTTATTACACGAAATGACTACACTGTTTCCGGACCCATCGCCCCTGAATCCACCACTCCCCCCACTCAGACGCTTTACGTAGCATCCACTGCTGGTGTTGCCACCTGCCATCTGTGAGTGGTTACTGCACATTGACGTCGAACATGGGTGATGTTCACATTAAAGTCGTTGGACCGTGTATGCGGATAAATACATGAGACACTGCTGAATGATTCTGTACTTGAATACAACTGGTTTATGTCTAAGGCCACCATCACAATGACTCTAAGAACAGGGAGAACACTGAAATTATAACAGTGGATCACATCATATTATTGAAACACCATTATAGCTTTAACTTTGTACACAGACTTGTGAAAGATACATAAATGCCATAATTATATGTGCATCAAAACAATCAAGCACAATATGTAGGGAAGATCATAGAAACGAACGAAATATAGATCAAAATTAACGAAAAATGCATTAGCAATGCAGGAAGCCTCATGGAGTTGAAATTTGTTCCACTTCACAGCTCTAAAAAAAACACTTACGGACAAATGGTCCATAAAATGGACATAAAACACACAGAGTACAATGCTGACTTGCTCTGCAAAGAGAGATATATCGGAAATTGTAGTCTTCTGAATTACAACGTTGTGGTAATCCACATGCTACGAAGATAATAAGTGTAAGCAAGTGGGCGGAAAACTTTTCAGATAGATACATCACAAGCTGTTACTTTTTTTTTTAACATGGATACTGCAAAGGATGTGATGTGAATGATTGTAGTAAACCAGGTTAATTTTCAGGCTGTAACAACAATTATGCTTTATTTTTGTGATACACAGATCACCAAAACATTTTGTAGAAGGTAATTGTGGTTATAATTCATTTTAAGACCTCTCTTAATCATTAGTGAGTAATTTTATTTCTAATGCGGATTCCTACGCACAGTATAGGCCATGGGAACAATAATACGTTCTATAACAAACAGCAGCACGTCAGAAACTGAGTAGGAGCTAACACGTGGAGTCATTATCATCAAAAGTAGCTGAAAAAATATTACGGAAAGATGTATATTCTAAGGTTCACAAATAGATGACTGAAAGATTATTTAACAATTGATGAGTCCACTAATTAAAGTTACAGAATTCTATTTCCATTATGCCAAACTAAAGAAAATATGCTGATCGGCAAGAAACTGTGCTGATGATTGAGTAATAGTTGTTACAACTACATCTGGCTGGTTAAGTAGGTTCAAAGGCCAGCGCAAATCAGTGACATACCGCCTGCAACAGGACTGTGCTTGGTAAAGCACTATAGTGTTCAAAACAACCTGCGTCTTGATAGCAGCATTTTTATCTCTATCTATACCTCATAGTAATTCCATGTAATGGTAGGTGTATTACAAAAACTCTTTGTTAGCTACCTGTCCGCGTGATGTGTAACTGCTTCGCAGTATTTGCCAAGCCCACTTGGGCTCCAGCGCTCTGCACTGTGCCATAGGCGATACGAGTTACTTACAGATTCACGTCTGGTACTAATGTGAACATACGCAATAACTATGTAGACCCTGAAGTCTTTCAGATTGGGGTTGGACAGTCAAGCTGCACGTGACAAGGAAGACAACTGGACTGAGATGAGCAGAAGAATCCAGAGACGAGGCTACTGCTCCACCAGAGGCGTCAGCTACCGTCATGAGCGCTCAGACGCTATTAGTCTACGAAAGTTCATGACATTCTTCCTGTGCAGGATTGTACAGCCGCATCGCGTATTTAACATAAGATGGAACATTCACATTTCATTTCTGCTTGAGAAGGTATGAAAAAAAAGCTTTTTGAGTGTCTCGTTCACCAAAAACAATTTATTTTGTATGTTTATTAGTTCCAGAAATACAGACGTGCGAAATCGGATGATTCTCTTTGATACACGCTGTATTTTAAACGCGACTGCGCCTTGCAGTTGCCACGTCATCACGACAGATTGGAACGTTCTTACATCGTAAAATTTGCTTTAGGCACGCATATGCGTTCTTTATTCCGCAAACAGCAATGTTGCAGTAAAGTCATGCGCTATACTGTTTAAACCAGAATGTTGCTTTAGAGTAACTCCTTGAGGAAGACAGAATGCGCGGATAGCTGATGGCAAGAGCTACGGTTTATGTCCACTTGATTTCCGTCCTCAGTCCGTACCACTGTAATTCGGAATTTTCTATCCGTCTTTCACAGATACAAAGTTGAATGAAAGACGCTATATACAGTTTACGCGACAAATGGTACAAATTTAAAGGTTGTTGACTCAACCAAATATCTCGGTTTTACAGTTTTATAAGCAACTTAAAATTGAGGAAGGCGAATAAGAACTGTGTTTTATTGACAGGATACTTAGAAGGAACAAGAGATCTACTAAAGAGACTGCCTACGCTAAGCTTTTCCTGACTCCCCCGTCGGAGGTTCCAGTCCTCCCTGGGGCGCGGGTGTATGTGTTTTTCTTAGATTAAGTTAGAGTAAGTAGTGTGTAAGCCTAGGGGCCGATGAACTCAGCAGTTAAGTCCCACGGGAACTTAACCACAACTAAGCTTTTCCGTTCTCTTCTGCAGTACCACCGCGTGACGAGGGATCCTCATCAGATGGGATTATGGAGGACATCGAAAAAGTCGAAAGAAAGTCAGTTCGTTTTGTGTTATTCAGAAATAGGAGAGTCATTGTACGAATATGATCGAGAGCTGGCGTGACAATCATTAAAACAAAGGCGTTTTACGTTCTGGATAGATCTTTTCACAAAGTTTCAGTCATCAGCTTTCTCCTCCGAGTTCGAAAATATTTTGTTGAGTCTTGCTTACATGGGGAGAAATGTAATAAAATAAGAAAAATCAGAGCTAGCATGGAAACAATTAGGTGTTCATTGTTCCCAGGAGACTATCCGAGAGTGGAAAGGTCGAGAAATAATCTTACAGTGGCTGTGTGAACTCCTTGTACAGCACTTCGATGTGGGATGCAGAATAGTGATAGATGATGATGGTGTTTGGTTTGTGGGGCGCTCAACCACGCGGTTATCAGCGCCCGTACAATTGCCCACCCTTTGCTCATTCCAAACTCGCCACTTTCATGAATGATGATGAAATGATGAGGTCAACATAAACACCCTGTCATCTCGAGGCAGGTGAAAATCCTTGATCCCGCCGGGAATCGAACCCGGGACCCTGTGCTTGGCAAGAGAGACCGCGACCGCGAGAGCACGAGCTGCGGACAGTAGTGATAGAGATGTAGATGTTGATGGAGATGTAGGTATATGTAGATGTAGAGGTAAATGAAATTCGCATTACGTAGTAGCAACTAAGAAAAATACATTTCTAAAAATATTATTACGAAGTACAAGAGAAAAAAACTAAAAGCGTTGATCAACAAACGCACAAAAAAATGTGCATAACCTATTAATTCAAAAGAAACGTACGAAGACAGTTGGTAGCACACGCGATGGCTAGTGTCGACGTTACATGCTCCAGACATAAAAAATTAAACGTCTGTGAAACCGGCAGTCGATCTGAATAAAGGAAATGAGTTACGAGAAATATAAAAGAATCTGGTTCGTTCATATGATCGATGTTCGCAAATGCTGGACGTGTCCTCATACGGCGAGAGGTGGGGACACGTAATATACTACTGGCCATTAAAATTGCTACACCACGAAGATGACGTGCTACAGACGCGAAATTTAACCGACTGGAAGAAGATGCTGTGATATGCAAATGATCAGCTTTTTAGATCATTCACACTAGGTTCGCGCCGGTGACGACACCTACAAAGTGCTGACACGAGGAAAGTTTCAACCCGATTTCTCATACACAAAGAGCAGTTGACGGGCGTTGCCTGGTGAAACGTTGTTGCGATGCCTCGTGTAAGAAGGAGAAATGCGTACCATCACGTTTCCGACTTTGATGAAGGTCGGATTGTAGCCTATCGCGATTGCAGTTTATCGTATCGCGACACTGCTGCTCGCGTTGGTCGAGATCCAATGACTGTTAGCAGAATATGGAATCGGTGGGTTCAGGAGAATAATACGGAACGCCGTGCTGGATCCCAACGGCCTCGTATCACTAGCAGACGAGATGACAGGCATCTTATCCGCATGGCTGTAACGGATCGTGCAGCCACGTCTCGATCCCTGAGTCAACAGATGGGGACGTTTGCAGGACAACAACCATCCGCACGAACAGTTCGACGTTTGCAGCAGCATGGACTATCAGCTCGAAGACGATGGATGCGGTTACCCTTGACGCTGCATCACAGACAGGAGCGCCTGCGATAGTGTACTCAACGACGAACCTGGGTGCACGAATGGCAAAACGTCATTTTTTCGGATGAATCCAGGTTCTGTTTACAGCATCATGATGGTCGCATCCGCGTTTGGCGACATCGCGGTGAACGCACATTGGAAGCGTGTATTCGTCATCGCCATACTGGGGTATCACCTGGCGTGATGGTATGGGGTGCCATTGGTTACACGTCTCGGTCACCTCTTGTCCGCATTGACGGCACTTTGAACAGTGGACGTTACATTTCAGATGTGTTACGATCCGAGGCTCTACCCTTCATTCGATCCCTGCGAAACCCTACATTTCAGCAGGATAATGCACGACCGCATGTTGCAGGTCCTGTACGGGCCTTTCTGGATACAGAAAATGTTCGACTGCTGCCCTGGCCAGCACATTCTCCAAATCTCTCACCAATTGAAAACGTCTGGTCAATGGTGGTCGAGCAACTGGCTCGTCACAATATGCCAGTCACTACTCTTGATGAACTGTGGTATCGTATTGAAGCTGCATGGGCAGCTGTACCTGTACACGCCATCCAAGCTCTGTTCGACTCAATGCCCAGGCGTATCAAGGCCGTTATTACGGCGAGAGGTGGTTGTTCTGGGTACTGATTTCTCAGGATCTATGCACCTAAATTGCGTGAAAATGTAATCACATGTCAGTTATAGTATAATATGCTTGTCCAATGAAAACCCGTTTATCATCTGCATTTCTTCTTGGTGTAGCAATTTTAATGTCCAGTAGTCCAGTAGTGTAAATACATTATCCAACATCATCGTTTTGGTGGTCCAGGTGTTATGGTGTATGGAGACCTAAAGTTGTATGGGTGTACTGATATCCAGATCTTTGAACACGGTACAGTCATCGACCAACGTTACTGCGGCATTGCATCCCTTCTCCATACGCCTCTTTTCAGGGTGCTTCGGTCCGGACTTCATTTTTATGGATGTCAGTGCACGACTGCATTGAACAGCGCACATGGAGGAATACTTGAAACGAAAGGATAGTCGGCGAATGCACTAGCCTGGCCATTCACCCGACTTAACCCCAATGGAGTACGTGTGGGATGCGTTGACGAGACGCGTTGCAGGGCGTCCACGTGCACTATCGACCATCCAGCAGTTGTCAACCGGGACGCCCTACCACACGAACTCCCAACCAACCTTGTGGCCAGCGGGGGAGTACGTGTTGCATCCGTGGTGATCACACACTATATTATGGCCCATGTCTCGACTTTTGTATTGTCTAGCACACCATCGTAAATCGTGGTGATTTAAGTATACATAATTATTGTCTTTGAATTAAAGTATCATTTCTGTTCGTCTCACAGCGTACTTTTTTCAGTTACCATTTGTACTGTACTGTTGCAGTTGATTCACTGTATGGCACAAGTTTCATCGAACTTGGAAGTGACGCATCATGGGAAAGTTTCTTTCGTCCTTAAGTTTTGCACATTCTTGCATATAGAGATTATATTTCGTTACTATGTGGTGCGTGGTTCCCTTGTCGTACCACGCTTACCCATCATACCTTAGATACCACACAAGAGGAAGCGGGATGCAATCTTGGTTGGTAGTCAGAATCTATAATTAAGATAGTTTATTGACATTACGCTTTTCAAGGAATTTGACAATTACAAATTGTGGTTGAGCCACTAGATAAAGCTTTGCAAATACAGCTAGACCCAACGTACTCGGTACTCAAATAAACAGTCCCTTAAGAGAAGCTATAAAAAACTTAATGTGCCAGGCATTTATAGAAACCTTAAGCATATCACTTATCAATTACTTCACATAGCCACTTCATCAAACTTCTTAAAACCAGTTATTACATTAAGATGGCCACACTTAACATTCTTCACTAAAATACCCTTGTAAACTTACTATTGCAATCAGTTAACGAAGCACTTGTTAAAAAGTCAATTACAAACTTAACGTTGCCGGGCACTAATACCCCTTGCTTTATTCTCTCTTCCTAATAAAATAGAATTACTGACAAACTTCAGATTCAAACTCCCATATAGGATTTCCCTCAAAATACATATAACGAAAACAGCTAGCAACTACAGCAGAAACACTGATCTTTAAAAATGAATGTTCACGTGCTCAGACGTGTTTATAGAAGACTCCCAGAAACAGCTGTGCAAGGAACTCAGCAGATGCTATACAATTTAAACTTTAGCCAGTCTCTAGTCGCTAATATTTAAGGAAACAGGTTCGTAAAAGAACAGGTTACATACAATATATATTTATATGTCTACCAGCTTAACCCGTCTTGGCAGAAGGAAGGAAAATAGTAAACTTTTGAAGGCGGTATGTGAACAACTCCCGGTAGTGGCCAGGTTCTTAAACACTGCCAGGCCTAGACCTCGGACGACATTTCACTCCCCACCAAGGCACTGGCACAATCAAAGTTTTTTGCATGAATCACAAAGACATTCCAATAACTCTGAAACGTAGAAACATGCGGCAAACCTTTGACTCAATATATGGGTAAGCATATAAAGGAGCACGTTACACTGCTGACAAATTCGCAACTTTGACCTTAAGCATGGCTTGACCTTAAGCATGGAGAACTGTATTAATAGAGAGCAGGCTTTAAAAACGCCAACATAAAATCATTTAATTACAAGAAACACAGAGCACTAGTAAAACTTCTGAGAAAACTTTCAAATAACGGCCACCATTTAACTAGGCCAACTGAACTCTTCCAAACCATCTTACAGTTCGACTATGCAAGTCTCACCATAATAATAAAATTTAAATGCCTCTGAGTGCGTCGGTCAGAAAAACACAATTACGACCACTTACTTCATATCACGTACACAACACCAAGTAGCGGGTTCCACGGCTTCACCGCTTCACTTCAAATTTTGTTCCCATCGAAGTCACAGAACTTGTATCTCCAAGCTACCCATGTCGCCAGAACGCCCGACCAATTTCATACCACAACATATAACGGTCACCACGCTCGTTCGGCAGCCGTTGACACTCGTCTCCCAGCGAATGTCACGAGATCTCGAGGGTTACCCGTCGAAGGCTCACAACACAGTCCCTTCGCCCCAACCCGGAAGATAAGAGACGCGAAAGGCGATGATAGCTCAACCATGGCCGGCCGAAGTGGCCGCGCGGTTCTGGCGCTGCAGTCTGGAACCGCGAGACCGCTACGGTCGCAGGTTCGAATCCTGCCTCGGGCATGGATGTGTGTGATGTCCTTAGGTTAGTTAGGTTTAACTAGTTCTAAGTTCTCGGGGACTAATGACCTCAGCAGTTGAGTCCCATAGTGCTTAGAGCCATTTTTTGAGCTCAACCACAATCGATTTCAACGATACATGAACAAAATAGCACTGACGCCAGCTCGCCACGGCTCACTATGATTAGTTCAATGTTTTGTATTTAAAAGCGTGCACTGTTCAAAAATTAGTTCTTCGTTGTCACGTTGCCATTTTTTTCAGAACCCTGTATTTCGACAAAATAGCATTAAATAGCTTTATCACCGTTGTTTTTGTACATGATCAGCCAGAATATTATGACCACCGACCTACCATCAATATAAACCTGTCGAGGCGATAGCAGCGTGAGTTGGCGAGGAATGACTGCTAGACACCCGCACGGTCCATATAGTGAGCGTGCTGCCGATGTGTAGAATGGGCTCAAAATGGTACAAATGGCTCTGAGCACTATAGGACTTAACATCTGTGGTCATCAGTCCCCTAGAACTTAGAACTACTTAAACCTAACTAACCTAAGGACATCACACACATCCATGCCCTAGGCAGGATTCGAACCTGCGACCGTAGCAGTCACGCGGTTCCGGACTGAGCGCCTAGAACCGCGAGACCACCGCGGCCGGCTGTGTAGAATGGGGAAGGCGCGTGAACTGTCAATGTGACCGAGAACAGATTGTGATGGCCCAGACGCTCGGTGCGAGCATTTCGGAAAGTGCATAATTGTCGGGTGTTCGAGGAGTGCTGTGGTGAGTGTCTTCAACTCGTGGCGAAACCAAGGTAAATCGCGCCCAGTCGTCATGGGGTTGAGCGGCCACCCCTCATTACAGACGTGGTAGAACAGGACAGGCGGCGAACAGTGGCGGAGCTACCATCAGACTTTAATGTTGGGCAGAGTACAAGCGTGTCTGAACACACAGTGCACCGAACACTCCTAATGCAGCAGACGAGCCATGCGTGCGCCGAAGATAGCACCGTGGCATCGGCAACTGCGACTGAAATGGGCACTGGACAGAGGCGCAATGGCAGAGCGTTGCATGGTCCGATGAATCCCGATACCTTCTTCATCACGCCTTTGGGAGGGCGTGAATCAGTCGTCTTCCGGGGGAAAAGCTCCTTGAAACTTGTACTGCGGATCGGAGATAGATTGACGGCGGCTCAATTATGCTCTGGGGAACATTCACGTGGGCATCCATGAGTCCAGTGGAGCTCGTGCAAGACACCATGTCCACCAAGGAGCATCGTGCACTGATTGCAGACCACGTACACCCCTCTATGACGATCATGTTTCCCGATGGTAGTGCCAGTTTTCAACAAGACAATGTGCCATGTCGTAAGGCCAGTAGTTTTATGAAGTGGTTCGAGGAACACAGTGGCGTGTTCCAATTGATGTGCTGGCTCCCCCCAACTCGCCAGTTCTGAACCCCGATCGAAAACATCTGGGACGTGATTGAACGTGGTGTCAGAGCTCATCGCGAGCGCCCCTGTGATTTACGGGAATTAGGAGACTTGTGTGTGCAGATGTGGCGCCAACTCCCTCCAGCGTACCTACCAAGGACTCATTGCTTCGATGCCACGACGCGTCGCCGCTGTTATCCGTGGACACACCGGCTATTAGGTAGGTCGTCATAATGTTGTGGCTGATCAGTATGCATAAAGACTACGTTGTAAAGATAATTGTTATTGTAAGGAAATTGTTTTTGAAGCTAATTAAATGTAAAATACGAAGGTTGGAACTTTGATAGCGGCAACTATTTATTTACAGTTCGTACAAATTAGATACGCGTTTCAAAGTTTTAGTGACCTTCAACGTAGTCACTAGCATTGCGTATAACTCGTTGCCAGCGATGTGGAAGTCGTAGGATACTGTTAGCAGTGCCAGTTGTGTTAACAGTTCAAGCGGCGCGGTCTATTGCCCTACGAATTTGTAGCAGTTCTGAAGCGAATGCCGACAAGTGTTTCCTTCAGTGTAGAAATCGAGTTGAAATCACGAGGGCTTAAGTCAGGTGAGAGCAGTAGGTGGTATAGCACTTAGCAGCCCCATCAGTCAAACAAATCAGTAACAGCTTGAACTGTACGTGCTTGAGCATTGTCCTGCAAAGTGAAAGAAACTGTCATCACTGCTGTCTCTAAGCTGGTGGTAGGTTGTGATACAAAAATGAACAGCATAGAGACAGAAGTGATGACACTTTCTGCAGAACCTGACCATCATTTTGCAGGACAATGTTCAAGCACGTACAGTGGAAGCTGTTACTGATTTGTTTGAGTGATGGGGCTGCTAAGCTATACCACCTAGTGCACTCCCCTAAGCCCTCGTAAGTTCAACTCGATTTTTAAACTGAAGGAAACACTTCACGGCATTCGCTTCAGAACTGCTACAAATTCGTCGGGCAGTAGACCGCGCCGCTCGAACTGTCAACACAACTGGCACTGCCAAGAGCATCCTACGATTTTCACATCGCTGGCAACGGGTTATACACAATGCTGGTGACTACTTTGAAGGCCAGTAAAACTTTGAAACACCTATCTATTTTGTACGAGCTGTAAATAAATAGTTGCCACTGTTAAAGTTCCAACCCCCGTACTATATTGTTAGAGAGTAACATTTCTGAGTTGTAGCCATGTGCTAGTGCGATTTGTAGCTGCGATCTAGAATCAGTAGAAGGAAGAAGTACGTGTATTTTACTGATGGAATTTGTGGCTTTTTGCGAACTTGCTAAGGCTAGCAATGGTGTGTCATTATATTCAAACAGACGATACGTGACGAAATAAAAGCTCGTGTGCTAGAAATCATAGTCTATTTATGGAGGATGGCACCATATTTCAACCTGAATCCTTTACATGAAATAATCATCCCCCAGACTACGACGGATGAATGCAAAGATAACAGGATAAATTAGAATTATTCAAGTTTCTTTGGCCATATTCGTTATGATTCAACGGGAGTCTTACAAGCAAGGCCAAGGCCACGCACGCAATCGAATTTATTCAGGATTAAATTACACTACTGGCCATTAAAATTGCTACACCACGAAGATGACGTGCTACAGGCGCGAAATTTAACCGACAGGAAGAGGATGCTGTGATATGCAAATGATTAGCTTTTCATAGCATTCACACAAGGTTGGCGCCGGTGGCGACACCTACAACGTGCTGACATGAGGAAAGTTTCCAACCGATTTCTCATACACAAAGAGCAGTTGACGGGCGTTGTCTGGTGAAACGTTGTTGTGATGCCTCATGTAAGGAGGAGAAATGCGTACCATCACGTTTCCGACGTTGATGAAGGTCGGATTGTAGCCTATCGCGATTGCGGTTTATCGTATCGCGACACTGCTGCTCGCGTTGGTCTAGATCCAATGACTGTTAGTAGACTATGGAATCGGCAGGTTCAGGAGGCTAATACGGAACGCCGTGCTGGATCCCAACGGCCTCGTATCACTAGCAGACAAGATGACAGGTATCTTATCCGCATGACTGTAACGGATCGTGCAGCCACGTCTCGATCCCTGAGTCAACAGATGGGGACGTTTGCAAGACAACAACCATCTGCGCGAACAATTCGACGACGTTTGCAGCAGTATGGACTGCCAGCTCGGAGACCATGGCTGCGGTTACCCTTGACGCTGCATCACAGACAGGAGCGCCTGCGATGGTGTACTCAGCGACGAACCTGGGTGCACGAATGGCAAAACGTCATTTTTTCGGATGAATCCAGGTTCTGTTTACAGCATCGTGATGGTCGCATCCGTGTTTGGCGACATCGCGGTGAACGCACATTGGAAGCGTGTATTCGTCATCGCCATACTGGCGTATCACCCGGCGTGATGGTATGGGGTGCCACTGGTTACACGTCTCGGTCACCTCTTGTTCGCATTGACGGCACTTTGAACAGTGGACGTTACATTTCAGATGTGTTACGACCCGTGGCTCTACCCTTCATTCGATCCCTGCGAAACCCTACATTTCAACAGATAATGCACGACCGCATATTGCAGGTCCTGTACGGGCCTTTCTGGATACAGAAAATGTTCGACTGCTGCCCTGGCCAGCACATTCTCCAGATCTCTCATCAATTGAAAACGTCTGGTCAATGGTGGATGAGCAACTGACTCGTCACAATATGCCAGTCACTACTCTTGATGAACTGTGGTATCGTGTTGAAGCTGCATGGGCAATTGTTCCTGCACACGCACATCCAAGCTCTGTTTGACTCAATGCCCAGACGTATCAAGGCCGTTATTACGGCGAGAGGTGGTTGTTCTGGGTACTGATTTCTCAGAGTCTATGCACCCAAATTGCGTGAAAATGTAATCATATGTCAGTTCTAGTATAATATATTTGTCCAATGAATACTCGTTTATCATCTGCATTTCTTCTTGGTGTAGCAATTTTAATTGCCAGTAGTGTATTAGCTATAGGAAAAGTTAAATTTACAATGTAATCAGCTGTATTAAAAAGTATGCGTTGAAACTAGCAGCGATAGGCCTAGGCCATAAAAGTGTGAGAATTCAGCAATGATCAAACTTTGCTCTCTAACATTTAGATTGTAAACTGTTCAACCATTTTCGGAGCGAGCCATAAAGATGGAAATTAAAGTGCTCCAGTCATTATGGTTCGTACCGAAGAAGGCTGAACAGTTTACTGTCGAAAGATTAAACACCCAGCTTTGGTTACGTTGAATTCCTGCAAGTCATACGCCGTGAAAACATGAATGTTCATGTTGAGATGTCTGCTGGAAGAAAGAAACTCGCTCGTTGGCGTCAGGTGCTTTCTTGTCCTGGGTGTTTTCCTTTAGAGAGAATCGCGGTCGTTAAGGTTGGTGAACGTCTTCGTTGGCGAGGAATGTGCAGTGTATGCATTGGGAAGAGTCGCACATTTTTGTCCCCGAAAGGAAAATCTGCAATAGGCATGCCTGATCCGCCGCCCTCAAATCGTGCAGATGGTACGAGAAGCCACAGAGTGAAACTGCCTCCGGCGACAAGAAGCGCTCGCGATGGTAGCTCGTTAGTGGTTCTCGGCCGGTACCGAAATGCTCTAGTCAAGGGAAAGGGAAGGC
The DNA here is from genome assembly GCF_021461385.2 of Schistocerca piceifrons. Taxonomy (NCBI): domain Eukaryota; kingdom Metazoa; phylum Arthropoda; class Insecta; order Orthoptera; family Acrididae; genus Schistocerca; species Schistocerca piceifrons. The sequence continues at coordinate 338,483,455 of NC_060145.1, read as the reverse complement.
GGCGCCGTCCGAATTCCGGTGTAAAGGCCGCGATAAGAAACAGCGGCCTCATTACTGATGGGCCGCCGGCCACACCAGGCCGTCACCGCAGCCTTATAGTCATACATCATGAAACACCTTGCAGGTAGTAGCTAAAGCAAGGGTTATGCAAAGAACGCGCACATTATTGCGAGTATAGTGTCGCATGAGAAAGCAAGTCTTATTCCAGTCCTCTGATAGTACGTAATATTGCTTGACATTATACACTATTTCATTCTTATTGAAAGCACGTTATCCGCAGCTGTTACCGATACTTTGACTGCAACAGCGTTTTTAGTGTTGTGGCGACCTGCCCCTCGGAAAGTTGTAACGGGACATCCTCATCTGGCATTACTTCTCCTCAACAGTCGTTGTCAGTGCCAGTATCACTTTTCTAATTTTGGGCAGCCAAATATTATCTCAGTTGCTTTTCTGGAAACTTTCATATAATTTTATAGACAGTATGTCGTATTTCAAGCTGAAGTTTATGAAAAGGAATTACACTCCTGGAAATTGAAATAAGAACACCGTGAATTCATTGTCCCAGGAAGGGGAAACTTTATTGACACATTCCTGGGGTCAGATACATCACATGATCACACTGACAGAACCACAGGTACATAGACACAGGCAACAGAGCATGCACAATGTCGGCACTAGTACAGTGGATATCCACCTTTCGCAGCAATGCAGGCTGCTATTCTCCCATGGAGACGATCGTAGAGATGCTGGATGTAGTCCTGTGGAACGGCTTGCCATGCCATTTCCACCTGGCGCCTCAGTTGGACCAGCGTTCGTGCTGGACGTGCAGACCGCGTGAGACGACGCTTCATCCAGTCCCAAACATGCTCAATGGGGGACAGATCCGGAGATCTTGCTGGCCAGGGTAGTTGACTTACACCTTCTAGAGCACGTTGGGTGGCACGGGATACATGCGGACGTGCATTGTCCTGTTGGAACAGCAAGTTCCCTTGCCGGTCTAGGAATGGTAGAACGATGGGTTCGATGACGGTTTGGATGTACCGTGCACTATTCAGTGTCCCCTCAACGATCACCAGTGGTGTACGGCCAGTGTAGGAGATCGCTCCCCACACCATGATGCCGGGTGTTGGCCCTGTGTGCCTCGGTCGTATGCAGTCCTGATTGTGGCGCTCACCTGCACGGCGCCAAACACGCATACGACCATCATTGCCACCAAGGCAGAAGCGACTCTCATCGCTGAAGACGACACGTCTCCATTCGTCCCTCCATTCAAGCCTGTCGCGACACCACTGGAGGCGGGCTGCACGATGTTGGGGCGTGAGCGGAAGACGGCCTAACGGTGTGCGGGACCGTAGCCCAGCTTCATGGAGACGGTTGCGAATGGTCCTCGCCGATACCCCAGGAGCAACAGTGTCCCTAATTTGCTGGGAAGTGGCGGTGCGGTCCCCTACGGCACTGCGTAGGATCCTACGGTCTTGGCGTGCATCCGTGCGTCGCTGCGGTCCGGTCCCAGGTCGACGGGCACGTGCACCTTCCGCCGACCACTGGCGACAACATCGATGTACTGTGGAGACCTCACGCCCCACGTGTTGAGCAATTCGGCGGTACGTCCACCCGGCCTCCCGCATGCCCACTATACGCCCTCGCTCAAAGTCCGTCAACTGCACATACGGTTCACGTCCACGCTGTCGCGGCATGCTACCAGTGTTAAAGACTGTGATGGAGCTCCGTATGCCACGGCAAACTGGCTGACACTGACGGCGGCGGTGCACAAATGCTGCGCAGCTAGCGCCATTCTACGGCCAACACCGCGGTTCCTGGTGTGTCCGCTGTGCCGTGCGTGTGATCATTGCTTGTACAGCCCTCTCGCAGTGTCCGGAGCAAGTATGGTGGGTCTGACACACCGGTGTCAATGTGTTCTTTTTTCCATTTCCAGGAGTGCACTTTTCAAATATTTTGGTTTCGATGTTATAATCGAAAAGTGCTACTTCTGAATGTACAGTTAAAATTGTTTTTTTTTTCTTGTTTTAGGAACATTTGAAATTACGAATTATTTGCGCTCTTAAAATTTCTGTTGTTATTTACTCAATCCTGTACTGTTTACTATGTTTATTTCTGGATTCATTTATGAAATAATAATTGAAATTAATAAGGTGACGAAAACTGGTAGGAATTATTTGTTAAAAAATTGTAAACCATTTGGAATATTGTTATTTCCGCAGAGTAAGAGAGTTGTAAACTTGCCTCCGCTGAGATCGGACGCATTTTTGTATAATAGGTGCAAACGATGTAATTTCAGCTTTTTGAATGTAAAAATCAAAATACTGTATGATATACTAAAATGTGAGAAAATCAGTGGAAAATATATTTACGTAAAAAATTCTACTACGACAATCTTCCGATTTATGTAGTTCAAACCAACCGTGAGGACCTGATGTTAGAGTTTCAGCTTCAAAAATCAGGCTGTTAGACAAGAAGAACTGGAGCCATCTCAACATGACAAGCTAAGTAAACTTGAAAGTTTATTGTAATCTTCACTCCTCTCATATCTCAACAGAAGCCTCTGCTTATTAACTACTTGGACTGGGCATTGTTTAATGTGGACAATAGATGGAAGAAAGAAAGAAGGGGGAGATTACAAAGTGAACATTAAAATATTCGTAGACTAAAGACTCAACATAGCACCTTCGCGACATTGGGCGCGCGCGGATTATTAAGTTCGAGCCAAGTGCTGTCACCAGAGCGGCCTAAAAATATACCCCCAGTAAAAGCGAAATGTTCAGCTGAGGTGTTGAAACTGATTAAAACCATAATCTGACTGCGCACTATTGATTAACTCGTCTCACAGCGCGCGACCTCAAACGTTTCAATTCTTTACGAGATTATATTCTTTCCAAGCAGTAACTTCACGTAAATATTTTTCAATTGAATTTCAATATTCAGACTATTAACTTCAAATCAATAATCATTACAAATGTCATAACTTCAGTACGACCAGACTATGAGAAAGAGATGTGGAAAAGCACCATTTAAGTTCTGATAAACAGTTCCGCAGAATTTACAGTATTTAGGACTTAGGGTTTCTAGGTTTTGAACATCAAAGTGATATGCATCTCATATTGAAGTCTGTGACTTCATCATATCCAAAGAAGAAACACCAGCCAAGATATCGATACGAAAGGGAGGGGTGGGAGCAGAGAGTAATGCACTCTTATTTCAGAGTATGTGATTTATATGGTACGAGTGCCGCATAGATTGGCGAAATAAATAACAGAAATTAGATGCGCTACAGCTTCAAGGAGAATGCAGGATGAAATCGCCAAGCACAGTTGAGGTGTATGTAGAAAGATATCCTGAATGTAATTAACCAATAAAGATGATATCTTTAAAAATTGTAAGTAACGATTAAAAATTTTCCGTTTGGGGCGTTGCTGCGACGTATATGCAATGTAGCGGGCATATGAGCACCGACACGTAGCCAAGGGATTAGCGTGGCATCCGTGTCTTTCCAACGTGCACGCGGTAAGTGTGGAAACGTGAACTATACAAAGACCGGTTGACATCCATCGGTGAATGAAGAATATGTATGGGGCAGCATGAATGGTGCGACAAGGGATGCTGCCCTGCTTTGTGATAGCACACGTCTCCACACCGTAACGTAGAAGTTATGCCAACTCAATTGGGAGACACTCGAGCACCTACCGTATAGTTCTGATCTCTTCCACGCGATTATCACGCCTTTGCTCCCTTAAAAAACTCCTTGAAGGGTCGACGCTTTTTGTTGGATGAGGATCTGCTGAAGAAGTTACGAAATTCTTCACGCAACAGGACACGATGTTTTACCAAACGGATATCTTCAAGCTGATGCGTCTGACGGATGAGTGCCTCAATGCTCACGGCGATTTCTCCTGATTAGCATACTGATTCTGGAACTGTAAGGTCTTCGAACGGAAACTTAATGATCTTCCCCCATACACAAAAAAATTGTTGGAAATGCACTGGATTGCTTGGCAGTGGCTGAGGACACGCCTGCGCCGAGAGAAGCACAAGAAATAGATGTGTCAGCTGTTGCTCATAACCCACATGTTAGCCTCCAGAGAGGTTGCGATCGCCTCTGAAATATGTCCCGCAAACCTCTGTCCCGCCGACAGGAGAAGAGCTTCCACAAACGTCTTCCCTGTTATACCAAACGTAAGCAAACATGTAACTAAGGTGCGGCCCTTGCGTTTATTACCACGGCTGTCACACTAAGTGCTCAAAATGTTGACTTCGAGTATTGCTACACGCTATAAAGTGATTCTGGAGAAACAATATTAGACATTGAGTTTCAACTGGAATTAACAGTACCACACGTCCGTATTACACTGAAGAGCCAAAGAAACTGGTACACCTGCCTAATATCGTACAGGGCCCCCGTGAGCACGCAGAAGTGCCGCAGCACGGCGTGGCATGGACTCGACTGGTGTCTGAAGTAGTGCCGGAGGGAACTGACATCATGAATCTTTCAGGGTTGTCCATAAATCCGTAAGAGTACGAGGGGGTCGAGATTTCTTCCGAACAGCACGTTGCAAGGCATCCCAGATATGCTCAATAATTTTCATATCTGGGGAGTTTGGTCGCCAGCGGAAGGATTTAAACTCAGAAGAGTGTTCTTGGAGCCACTCTGTAGCAATTCTGGACGTTTGGGTTGTCGCACTGTCCTGCTGGATATGCCCAAGTCCGTCGGAATGCACAATGGACATGAATGGACGCAGGTGACCAGACAACATGCTAACGTACGTGTCACCTGTCAGATTCGTATCTAGACGTATCAGGGGTCCCATATCATTCCAACTGCACACGCCTCACTTCATTGCAGAGCCTCCACGAGCTTCAACAGTCCACTGATCACATGCAGCGTCTTTGGATTCATGAGGTTGTCTCCACACCCGTGCATGTCCACCTGCTCGATACAACTTGAAACGAGACTCGTCCGACCAGGCAACATGTTTCCAGTCATCAAGAGTCGAATGTCGGTATTAACGCCCCCAGGCGAGGCGTAAAGATTTGTGTCATGCAGTCATCAAGGATAAACGAGTGGGCCTTCGGCTTCTGAAGCCCATATCGATGATGTTTCGTTGAATGGTTTGCACACTGACACTTGTTGATGGCCCAGCACTGAAATCTGCACCAATCTGCTGAAGGACTGCACTTCTGTCACGTTGAACAGTTCTCTTCGGTCGTCGTTAGTCCCGTTCGTTCTTGTAGGATCTTTTTCCAACCGCAGCAATGTCGGAGATCTGATGTTTTATCGGATTCCTGACATTCACGGTACACTCGGGAAATGGTCGTACGGGAAAATCCCCACTTCATCTTTACCTCGGAGATGCTGTGTGCCACTGCTCTTGCGCCGGCTATACATCACCACTCAAACTCGCTTAAATCCTGATAAACTGCCATTGTAGCAGCAGCAACCGATCTAACAACTGCACCAGACACTTGTCTTGCATAGGCGTTGCCGACCGCAGCGCCGTATGCTGCCTGTTTTCATATCGCTGTATTTCAATACGCATGCCTATTTGAATACGCTTCAGTATATAAGGCTTTTCATGCCTTCGGTAGTCATTGGTGTTTCCTAATAGACCTCTAGTTTTAATGTCCGCTACAGATAAAAGTATAGAAGTGTTATGTAAGTTTGATGAATTTGCAGACCGTTGTGCGTTTCCTGAACGATCACTCCAGTGCTCTCTAAAAGTTCCCTTAACAGGGCCTGTCGTTACATGTGCACAATGGAACGGACTTTCATCATATTGGTGCCACATTGATTGCCGTTTTCCAGTGGGATGTCCTCCAATAATTGCGGCAGCAGCATATTTACGGAACTCGAGACACTTGAGTGCACTTAGATTCTCATCTATAAAACAGCGACGAATCATGCGGGTCTTTTCAAACACACCCGAAGCGTTGATAGACCAACGGCGTTGCTTTTATCCACTGCTTTGAGTTGGCGTGGATCTTCAACAGGTGATTAGTGCATATTGCGAAGATCGACTTGCCCATAGTTTGTAAACGATGCTTCTTCATTAAACAAAATTTTGCATAGATATGCAGCATCGCTTTGCAATTTTCGTAGATAACATTCGGGGAACTTTAACCAATTCTGGAAGTCATTGCCATGAAGCTGTAGCTGCAGCGAAACGTGAAGCGGATGAAATGTGGTGGAATGTAGTGTTCGCACAACACTCGTTTGCTTGGTCCTTCTCGCACTTCGGAGATGCCTCTTAGTGACATCTGCATTGTGCGTCACTGCCGCTAAAATTTTAGTTTCATTTCTTTCATCAGCTTTCTTTTTTCTTGGCGTATTTATCCCCCACATTTCTAATTTCTAGAACTTTTTATAATGTTCGCACAGACGAATCGTGAGTGCTTGCCACGATCTGGATAATCTTCGGGCTACAACTACAAGGCTGCTCTAATAGTTTGGCGACGTCCGCCATAAACGATATTCACTTTTCGACTGTCGTATAAACTGTATACATTTCTATACCTTTATGAGTAAGTTATCTGTTTGTTGCAACATCAAAATACAGAATGATCGGCACAAGTAAACACATGAACCATACGTGAATTACGTGTTTGTTTTCATTTAGAACAATAGGACAGATGTTTGCGGAACGTGTTCTCCTGACGGCGGGACAGAAGTTTGCCGTGCTGTTAGCTTGATATTATTTGATCAAGTCCCATACACGTTATACCACAAAAGTTCTCGTAGAAGCGATTTTTTAAAATTCCACATAAAAAAGTATATAGTTTCGTTAGAAAAAAAGAAGCATCGTCGGTATCGTAATTCGGCGTCTATAAACGATAAAAATTACTCGCGAACGTCAACGAAACTCATCATATTGTACACTATAATTTGGCGAAAACGCCACCTCGCTATTTTTTTCCATTCTCAATTTGGGGTGGTCTGTGTTGGCTTCCTCACCCTGTGTAGGATGCGTAACTTGAACAGCAGATTGACCACCGGAATTACGTAAGACAAAAAAATGGTTCAAATGGCTCTAAGCACTATGAGACTTAACATCTGAGGTCATCAGTCCCCTAGACTTAGAACTACTTAAACCTAACTAGCCTAAGGACATCACACACATCCATGCCCGAGGCAGGATTCGAACCTGCGACCGTAGCAGCAGCAGCGCGGTTCCGGACTGAAGCGCCTAGAACCGCTCGTCCACAAAGTTCGGCTACGTAAGACACCTGGAATACTCTGGCACCGCTCTAAAGATAATTAGGAAAACAGTTTCTTTCTTCAAAGAATTATGCTCTCCAAAGAAGCTATGTTTACATACAGAATAAGTTGCTTTTTTTTGCGCAGTTGACAATGCACACAGTTACAGGTAGGTTGAACATGAATGGCAATGGAGTATGAAAGTTTCCTGTGGGATAATCGGAAACTGTGTAATTAGTGTTTACACTAATGAAGAAACTTTAGCGAGAAATGGATACACACTATTTTCTCACAGAAATTCTACAGCCACTTGTAATACGTACGTATGCGTGGTATCAACGCGATGGGTACCCAGTTCACAACTCGCGTGGAGATACGAAAGCTTTTATCCAGCATATTCCTCATCACTATATAGGACCTGAAGGCGTCAGCATTTTGTGATACAATTCTGTTGAATTCTCCACATTTTTGGCGATCTATAATTGATTTCTTCAGGCGATGGGCTCTTTATTTACCATAACTCGAATTACCCCGTTTTATTTCGAGTGTGCAAGTAGATTCCTTTAGCTGAATCGAGCAAAAAAATGGTGCAAATGGCTCTGAGCACTATGGGACTTAACTACTGAGGTCATCAGTCCCATAGAACTTAGAACTACTTGAACCTAACTAACCTAAGGACATCACACACACCCATGCCCATGGCAGGATTCGAACAGTAGTCGAGTGTAGTAACAATGGTATCTAGAGCTCCCTGATGGTGGGCTTTGTGCCTTGTGATATCAGCATGGTGTTAGCGACCTCAGATATTTCTCGAGTGCGTCTGGCATTCGAGTGAAATCGCGTCGTTAGACGCTCGCTACTACTGAGACGCCATTTTGCTTTATTGTATTTCCATTGTTTCCATATGATAACTGGCGCGTTATATCAGTAAGCCGTTTTAAGGCACAGGTGCAATAAAGCTTTATCACTCTAGGTGCGATCTGTGTGTAAAAGTCCTAAGAAATATCATCATGAAGAGTTTTAAAGTACCACTTTGTATGTGATCGTTAGAGGCATGTTAACGTAGAGTCGAAAGAAGGTGGTTCAGATCTATGTACATACTCATTTTTTCTTCTTCACGTCTGTAACACTTTCTTATTCATGTACGTTATGTAATATTCAGTAGTGAGTTCCTTCCATTTTGTGATTTCAGTCTGATTAAAAAACGAAAGGTGAAATAGATGCGAATAAAAGGGGTCATATTTATAGTCTTGCTTACTACACGTATTTGGGCAATGGGCTTAACGCAGTGGATACGCCGGTTCCCGCCAGATCACTGAAGTTAAGTGCTGTCGGGCGTGGCCAGCACTTGGATGGGTGACCATCCGGGCCACCATGCACTGTTGCCATCTTTCGGGCTGCAATCAACCTGGTGATATCAGTTGAGGAGCTACTCGACCAATAGTAGCGGCTCCGGTCAAATAAAACCATCATAACGACCGGGAGAGAACTGTGCTGACCGTATGCCCCTCCGCATTCTCAGCGGAGGATGAGACGGCGGTCGGATGGTCCCGATGGACCACTTATGGCCTGAAGACGGAGAGCTTTGTTACAAATATTTACCTGCTACGGAATCCTTAGCAACAATTTCGTAAATTTGTCGGTCAAGACAAAATCGCACCACACGAGCGGGGACCGTCACATGATCGCTTTCCGATTTCAATCGAATGCCAGATGCACTTCCGGTTTTCAGTCACTCTTATATTTTAGCTGTGGGTTTTCCAACCATCAAAGCAAGACGCAACAGTAGGCGATTCTGCCGACCGTTTTGTAATAACATCCCTTCACATGTTACCCCATCTTCAGACTGGCTAAACCCTTATTAGTGCATAGACACGTTTAAATCTTTTTGTTCTATTTTTTTATCGTTTTGTTTTTAATTTTTTATTTTCACCTTTTTTATTTTTATGTCAATACTGCAACAAATAACTGAACTTCTTGCCTTATTTTAATAATGTTAATCGCTCACTCAATTTTTTGTAAGAAAGTCTTAGATTTTAAATATATTAAATCCTGCTATTCGTCATATGTTCTTATATCGTCTTTTAACCATTTGCCAAGAAGTGCGTATGTTTTTCTTCTTTTTCGAAAAGGCAGGTCAATAGAATCTCTTTTATTTCAAATACAGCATTTAGTGCTTCCTCATTCGGCTTATTTATCGGAAAGCATACGTTCGGATGTTTTTGATTTATTCAAATGGTTCAAATGGCTCTGAGCACTATGGGACTTAGCACCTGAGGTCATCAGTCCCCTAGAACTTAGAACTACTTAAACCTAACCAACCTAAGGACATTACACACATCCACGCCCGAGGCAGGATTCAAACCTGCGACCGTAGCAGTGGCGCGGTTCCGGACTGAAGCACCTAGAACCACTCGGCCACAGCGGCCGGCTTTTGATTTATTGAGGATTTAGTTTCCTGTGCCAATCTCCGACAATATTCCAAGTCCTGTGCCATTAGTTAAAACATTACACGTTTCATTGGTGCACTAGCATTTCCATCCATTGATTGCCCATATAGTCTGCGAATTTCGGCGACTTTTCTCGACTGGGTATTTTCTCCATTATTACCACCCGCACTTCATCAACACTGTGGTGGAAGACGTGCCACTGGAGCACACGCCCCACACGCTCTGTTAATATCAGTTCTTGTAGTTTCTTCCATAGACATTAGTTGAAATGGAAAGGGATGTTTCGGGGAACACTGTTTTCATAACTTCACATAGGATTTTCAGCTCTTCTTTATAACCGTACACCAGCACTCTTTCGGCAGAAACAGGCCCATTGTCAGTTTCCAAAAAACTATTACCTTCAGTTAATTTCAAAATGTATTCGCTCAATTGACTGTCGGAACTAGAACAAGAGTTCTGGTTCATCTCAGTATCTTCCCTTCTTATTTTACGCAATGCAGTGTTGGAGTTCTCGTGATGTGACATATTTGCCACGAAATCTAAACCTTTATCTTTCAAATCCTGAAATTCCTCTTGGAAACAAGGCGCTGTCTTTTCTTAGTGAACTCTTTTCTTGCAGATATGCATTCGGTTCTTAATCTGCACATCCGCTTCGTCAGGTGGGCAAGAATGTTGCTGTTCAGCCCGATTCTGCCATTTGCAGTTTTTACGCTTCCAAATTCACACAGACCGAGCGAGGTGGCGCAGTGGCTAGCACACTGGACTCGCATTCGGGAGGATGACGGTTCAATCCCGTCTCCGGCCATCCTGATTTAGGTTTTCCGTGATTTCCTAAATCGTTTCAAGCAAATGCCGGGATGGTTCCTTTGAAAGGGCACGGCCGATTTCCTTCCCAATCCTTCCCTAACCCGAGCTTGCGCTCCGTCTCTAATGACCTCGTTGTCGACGAGACGTTAAACACTACCCACCACCACCACCAAATTCACACAGAAACAGTTCGTGAACTCGTCACATTTTCAGCGCACCCGGTGGCCGTGACCATCCTTGAGAAAGACACGGCTTCCCTTTCGTTGTTATAATTATTTCATTACTCACAGTGTGTAAACCTCTGATAGCTTAGGCCTAGGAAACTATACGAAAACAAAGGCTGTCGACGAGGGCACTGTCTGACGGACGGTGGCAATGCATCGCTGTTGATGAGCGACTGGCGTAAGTCAGCAGCGAGGGAGGATACGGTCGGAAAACCCAATAAGCAAGTGAAATCTACTGGTGAACAGGTTAAAGATTCTCGCAAAAGACTTGCAAGGCCAATGTTTTTACAGTAGGCAGTGGTAATGCTATGTCCAGGAGCTTAAAGAATGACGCTCATCGTTCATCTACACTACGAGAGATAGATAGGACATCGGTAAGAAATTTAATGAAAAAGAAAGAAAAGCGAGCGTGAAAAGCGGAATTGGTTTCATTACTGAAACTTCCTGGCAGATTAAAATTGTGGTCCGGACCGAGACTCGAACTCGGGACCTTTGCCTCTCACGGGCAAGTGCTCTGTAAAGTGCTTCTGTAAAGTTTGGAAGATAGGAGACGAGATACTGGCAGAAGTAATGCTGTGAGTACGGGGCGTGAGTCGTTTTTGGATATCTCAGTTGGTAGAGCACTTGCCCGCGACAGGCAAAGGTCCCAAGTTCGAATCTCGGTCCGGCACGCAGTTTTAATCTGCCAGGAAGTTTCATATCAGCGCACACTCCGCTGTAGAGTGAAAATCTCATTCTGGAAACATCCTCCAGACTGTGGCTAAGCCATCCGCAATATCCAGTTTTGGGCATTTTGTGTTCGCATGAGCCGCTTGGTGTTTTGTGGATGACGAACGTAAGTTGGGTGTTACATGATCGTTGTTTTCGAAACCTATGCCGGTTGCGATGGAGAAGGTCACTTTGCTGCAGCAGGTAGGCCATTGAATAAACACGGGGCCCATTACGGGTGGAGAACAAAGCCGGTGCTTTGGACTCTGGGTGACAGCCACGCAGAATGGCGCGCGCTTTTTCTGCCCTGCGTCCTGTGGTGGTGCCCGGAGCGGGCGTGCCCGCGCATAGCACATGGCTCGCCACCACAGCGCAGCGCGACACTATAGTGTGCGGACCCCACCCCTATCTGTCCGGCCAGAGGGGTTGCGAGCCACGGTCGCGGCGGACGCGCGGTGGCCATCGACCCGTCTGACCAGTTTTTCGGCGCCGGGGAAATTAACAGCGCTAAGACAAGACGCGACAGAAGAGGAGAGAACGGGGTAGAAGGGGGCAGCCGGCGTCCGGTTTTCTCACGGCCAGTCGGACAACCCGGCCCGTTCATCACGAGCCGAGCCGCGCCGTCCAACGGCCGCAGGGATAGGGTAAGGGCCAAAGGCCACGGGAACCACGGCGACGCAACCGACGGCGACTTCCGTCCGCGCCTTTCCGTTACCTCGTAAACTTCACCTGTTGGCCGTCTGGCGACAGCAGCACTCCGCATGTGGGACACGGTAATCAGCCCGTGCGACACACTACCCATTACATTTCTTTAGTGAGTAAAGGCGATACTCGTCCACTCAGCCCGTAATATCTATTAACACCTTTTTTTAGTCACACAATTAGTTTCAAAGTTCGATGATCACACTGACATGTACCAAAAACCTGGCACTTAAAAAACTATAGTGTAACATCTGTGATACTCTATATTCAAGGCAGACAGCCACAACTTTTGAAATAAGGCACAAGGAGCACAAAAGAACATGGAAATAAGGCACCAGTCATTCCAAATTCGCAGGACACCACAGGCACCAAAACAAATACCCTACCACAACAGAAAAGCACATGAAAATAAATTCACTAACAAAAAACGTTTCATAAACATACATCTACATTTACATCTACATCTACGTGTTTACTCTGCAATTCACACTTAAGTGCCTGGCAGAGGGTTCATCGAACCATTTTCATACTACTTCTCTACCATTCCACTCTAGAAAGGCGAGTGGGTGTCAACAAAATATTTTCGCATTCGGAAGAGAAAGTTGGTGATTGAAATTTCGTAAATAGATCTCGCCGTAAAGCAAACCGCCTTTGTTTCAATGACTGCCATCCCAACTTGCGTATCATATCAGTGACACTCGCATCCCTATTGAGCGATAACACGAAACGAGCTGCCCTTCTTTGCAATTTTTCGATGTCCTCCGTCAATCCTACCTGGTAAGGATCCCACACCGCGCAGCAATATTACAGCAGAGGACGGACAAGTGTAATGCAGGTTGTCTCTTTAGTGGGTTTGTCGCATCTTCTAAGTGTTCTGCCACAAAGCGCTGTCTTTGTTTCGCCTTCCCCACTTCATTATCTATGTGGTCTTTCCAATTTAAGTTGCTCGTAATTATAATTCCTAGGTATTTAGTCGAATTGACAGCCCTTAGATTTGTGCGATTTATCGTATACCCAAAATTTATCGGATTTCTTTTAATACCCATTCGGATGACCTCGCACTTTTCTTTGCCAATTTCCACTTTTCGCACCATTCAGAAATTCTCTTTAGATCATTTTGTAATCGGAAGTGATCATCTGATGATTTTACTAGTCGGTAAATTACAGCGTCATATGCAAACAATCTAAGGGGACTGCTCAGATTATCACCTAAATCATTTATGTAAAGCAGGAGCAGCAGAGGGCCTATGACACTACTTTACGGAATGCCAGATATCACTTATGTTCTACTCGATGATTTACCGTCCATCACTACGAACTGTGACCTCTACAAGACCTCATACAAGAGAACTTCAAAATTCAAAAAGCAAAAATGAAGAAGAAATGCATAATAAATGACCAAATAAACATCAGCAACCAGGCATTATTTAAACAAATAAAACATATTGCAGAGAAAGAGCAAACCCGCTAAACCACACAAAAGAATATCACAACTAGGCAATATCCCCAACCTTGATCAGTCACCCATAGTAACGAAATAATTTGGATACACAGTAGCTAGGACATGTTAGCTCCTTTTATAAATACAATCCCACTCAAGTCGGAAAATATAAACACTCAAACACACTCAGAGCAACAGCGGACGCTCCCTCCACTATCAAAAGAAACAGAAGACGAACACATCTCGCACCGGCAATACAAAACGCACGAGATGTCGAGATGCCAGTGGCTTTTGACAATACAAAAACGGGAATATGTTTAGTATTATGTGCTTAAATCTAATACATACGTGTAGAAAAACAGGAAGTATGACATAAATAATGGAAAACTGTCACTAACGATAAGAATTAATACTGTTTATAGCGTTACGTTAAAACAGGTGAAGTGTTCATGGTCCCAGGAAACAAGATTGCAAGAGAAAAAATCATATAGTTACAGTCAGCACCGAAGGTGTTTTAGAATAAAGCGAAACGCATTTGGTCTCAACAACATTTTCATTACGTTGCAAAAGACGATATTTAATCTACACAACTTGTATATCTGCAACTGCGGAAAAAGAGACTGAAAGACAATGAAGACAAGTATAATTAGTTTTGGCTTATTTAATTTTTTGATCAAATGTTGCAGCCTACTGAAACATAAAACTCGCTAGAAATCACACAATAGATTTTTGCCCGATTTTCACCGCCTTACAATTAGTTAATTTACGCCAATAGGGTATCAAAATTATCCGCGCGTGGTCTAATTTTTGCAAAAGAAGGTTTTGTTGCTTGAAAGTGATCACGATAATTAGGAACAAGTTAATTATTGACTTGAAAAGAAAATGCTCTATGGTTTCTTGTCTGAACTTACATAGCCAAACGAAGAGTTGTAAATGAACAAATGGGGCACCATACTGACCAGCGTCAAAATGGTTCAAATGGCTCTGATCACTATGGGACTTAACATCTGAGGTCATCAGTCCCCTAGAACTTAGAATTACTTAAACCTAACTAACCTAAGGACATCACACACATCCAAGCCAGAGGCAGGATTCGAACCTGCGACCGTAGCTGTCGCGCGGTTCCAGACTGAAGCGCCTAGAACCGCTCTGCCGCTACGGCCGGCGACCAGCGTCAGGTTTACCTTTGCAGATGGGAGTTAAATCGCTTGAAAGTAATCAGGGTGATTAAGAAAAAATTAATTACTTGCTTCGGGTAAGTTTTGTGTCCGAATTTTCATAGCCAAATGAAGAGTAAGAAATGGAGGTTATCGAATTGACCAAAGTTAGCTCTAATTTTCCAGAAAAAGGTTTAACTGCTTGAAAGTAAATAGGATAATCAAGAAAAATTTAATCAGTTTCACGAACAGCTGCTGCTAGCTGTGTAAATGAAGTCTCAAAAAACATCAAATCAAATGATAAATTGAAACTTCTCTGCTTTCTCTTAATCTAGATACTCTCCGTTACTATAGGGTGTCGATCTGAAATCAAATGTATAACATTTTATGCTTTCTCAACAAAACTTGAAAACAAAAAAATTGAAAAAAACGGTCATATGTTTTGTGAAATTATTCGAGTAAAAGTAAGAAATAAAATAGACTAGAGAAACATTTGACAGGCCTTCGAGTGATGCTCGAAATCGTGTACAGAAAGTGAGGTACCAATGCAGAATTTGAAGTTCACCGTTTAATACAGACATTAGTATTTGAAAGAGTACTACAGGATATCTGTCTGGTGTAATTTCACTCATTGTCAGTGGTCTCCTTATGTCACTAACGTATGAGCATCTCAGCCACTGTGCATGATTTCGAGCATCGTCTTCCAAAGAAGCGTCAAATCTTCCTCTAATCTACTTTGTTTCTGACTTCTGCGCAAATGATTTCACAAAACATTTGACCAGTCTTTCTTTTTCCAGAAACAAACAAGAAAACGGCATGTAACTTACACTATTTGTTGTCCGCAGCTCGTGGTCGTGCGGTAGCGTTCCCACGCCCGTGTTGCCGGGTTCGATTCCCGGCGGGGTTAGGGATTTTCTCTGCCTCGTGATGACTGGGTGTTGTGTGATGTCCTTAGGTTAGTTAGGTTTAAGTAGTTCTAAGTTCTAGGGAACTGATGACCATAGATGTTAAGTCCCATACTGCTCAGAGCCATTTGAACCATTTTTTGAACACTATTTGTTCCCTTTTGTGATGGCTCACAAACTGCAGTCACCTTAAATTCCTGCTTCCTTACGCCACTAAGCCTTCTCTAGATTTTTTAATTTTATTTGGCTTGGATTTATTGATCTATACTGCCAACAGCTTGACCCAAATATGAAATCAAATGCACAGAGGAATCACATCATAAATAGTCTGAACAAGGATGTTAAATTATTTTATAATTACTACATAGGTACAATATTTATAGCTAAGGAGTCTTGATATATGAAGTACCTACAAAGCAGAATTTTTTTAAAAAGAAACCAGTAGAGATTGGGAAGCACACAAGAGGAGATTAGTGTTTGTGCAGCTACAGATAACTCCACGTTCTGGCCCAGACCAGTCGGAATCGACCGACAGCTGTGTCATTCTCTTCCAATGGCGTCATTTGGATGCGGTTCGGAGGGTAATGGGCTGAGCACACCGCTCTGCCTGTCATTATGAGCTTTCTTTACTTTGGAGCCGACAACCACTTCTCGATCAAGTAGCTCCTCTGTCGGCCTCACGAGGCTGATTGTTCCAGTCTTCCCACCAAGCACCGAGCGAGGTGGCGTAGTAGTTAGCACACTGGACTCGCATTCGGGAGGACGACGGTTCAATCCCGCGTCCGGCCATTCTGATTTAGGTTTTCCGTGATTTCCCTAAATCGCTCCAGGCAAATGCCGGGATGGTTCCTTTCAAACGGTAAGGCCGACTTCCTTCCCCGTTCTTCCCTGATTCGACGAGACCGATGACCTCGCAGTTTGGTCTCTTCCCACAAAACAACCCCCAACCCAACCCAACCCCACCAAGCAAAAATGCCTGGGAGTGTTGGGAATCGAACCTGGGTCCTCCTGATAACAGTTAGACAAACTAACCACTGAGCAACTGAGGCGGACCAACTAGAGACAGATCACCAAATTTCGTATAAACACGTTACAAAAAAACGTTCTTTGTATATTTTAGGATCTTCATGGCATAATAAAACAAGCTCTTGTTGGAAGGGGCACCTTCAATATCACGAGGATTTGCCGTAGGAGGTTTCACTGTGCTTCGAAGAATCTACAGGAGCACAGCAAGTGGTATACGTCTTCTTCTTTTTTCTGACATTCACGGTTAAGATTGTCCTTGATGCCTATCGATGTAAGTGAGAAGGAGTTGAATCATGGTTGGTACGCATTCGTTCACAGGTAGTTATTAGCTTCCTGTTCGCCTGGAATTTTCGAAAACAGGGGGTGTTTCTAATTACTGGTTGGATGGCAGCCTCTTTTTGACCTTTGTCAGACTGAAAGGCGCCAAATGTACGCCCGTTCTTGCTCAGTAGTTGCCGCATCAACAACTTGAAAACGGAGGATGGTAGAATGAAGTTTACTACAGGACCAGAAACAATAAACCCCTTCGCCACGATGTTGTCGTTGTACACCAATCCTTTCTCTCCATTGTCTTAAACATCCATTTTTCTGTTGTAAACTTGAAACTATTATTGTTTCAGAATAACTCTAAGAAAGGTAGTTGTAATGTTTTAGTTGTCTCCCTGAAATAGGGCGGTCAATATTTGATCGTGGTTTTAAGGGAGATAACCAACATCTGAACATGGTTTTAACGGAGGTTTGAGGGGGACTTAGTTGCAATAAATTTCAACTGCACAATTACGTCGCATTTTTCTTAGAAATGGTGACAATGGAGATGTACAAGTACGCTTTTTACTCTGTTATGTTATACGGTATCATATTTCGGGGTAGCCCCACAAACCGAGAGAAAGTTTTTTAAGTGCTAAAGTTTGTAATAAAACTCAGTATTTTAAAGTACACTATGGTAGGTACGACTGCGAAAAGAAGACTGCGCAAATGGGAACATTTCGTGTTGACTGTCCTTTGTTTTCGATTGCTGCCAACTTAAGCAATCTATCAGTAATGGCTCTTGCGATGTGCAGCGAAATGTTGTGTTGTGTGAGTCAGTTGAAAAATAAATAATGTAACGAATGTATTTAAGCACGAACGTCTCTACAATCCGCTTTCGCGAGTCCTTGTTACTTCCGTGCCTCATATACGCCATAGATGCTGATCGGTACGAGACGAGCACATTCGTGGGTTGGCAGTACTGATTGTGAAACAAGTAAACATTCCTCCTCTCACAACCCCTCTAGAAGCGTAGACCACGTCATTCATTCTCCGCTCCTCGAGTTCCCTTCAACCAAACCGTCTTCTTTCCGTAGAAGCACGAGCAAAAAAGGACAAGCCGATAATAGCATCGATTACTATACGAAACCTTTTCGAGATCTGTCGTTCAGAGAATTTGAACTATCGACAGTACATCGTGGGTTTAATATTTATAATGTAGTCAATGTTGAAATATAAGAGAGAGACATGCGGCCAATAACAGGATTAAAAAAAAGTTCTGTAACACGGAGGATCACGTGAAATAGGGAAGAGTTGGTCATCCTACTCTGAAGACACGTCTGCAGTCTTGGAACACATTGAGATCCCCGTGCCAAAGTACCGTTCACGTTTCCAGACGAACCAAAACAAAATGACTCAGTCCATTGATAAAATGGTGGAGAATAGTGAGATAACTCGCTTTCGGTTGAGCGTCAGAAATAATTCAGCTGCGTCGGGCCAGTCCAGACGGATAAAGAAGTCATTTACATTGGCCAGATACAGATGCAACATACTTGTTGCTTTACCGAAAGCGAATTACCGCTCGATACTTTATCAATGAGCTGCACGATTTGCTTTTCGCTCCATACTGTAGCGAGGGGGTTTCGTTGTGTTCCAAAATTTCAGACGCGTACCTACAAATAAACAAAGACGGACAATTGCGAGTAGGACCCTCGCTTTAAGGGTTCCGTACAAACTTCTTTATGAACGAGGGCGTCCTGAAAAGTAATGCCTCCTAATTCTGTATGTGAAGACACTTAAAACTTTTTAAATAAATCAAAATGTATTAACTTTCTACAACTTTATTCTTCATATCCAAAAATTTATTCCTCAGCATAGTCACCCTGGCGATGAACACTTTTCTCCCAATGAGAGACTAGTGTGTTGATACGTCACTTCAGAATGTTTCGTTTTGTTGACGAAGTCAGAGTCTCACCTCTACTTGCAACACTTAATCACTATGAAAGTGAAGTCCCGGAAGGCGTTCTTTAACTTTTGGAAACTGATGAAAATCGTATGGGGTCAAGTCCGGACTGTATGGAAGGTACTCGATGACACTGAACCCAAGGCGTCGATTGTTGCAGACCTCGTGTGTGGTTTGGCATTGTAACGTTGAAGAACAAGGTGCTCCATATTGGACGAACTCTTCAAAGTCGTGCTTTCAGTTTTTTGACGGTCTCACAGTTCCTTGCAAAGTTTATTGTGGTGTGTTTAGGCATGAATTCCAAATGAACCACACCTTTATTATCCCAGGGTCTTGAACATTTTTGGTATCGGCGATCCTGTAACGCCTCACCCTATCGATGCTCTCTTGTTTTCGAGGTTAAAAAGGTGAAATCACCATCCATCACCTATCACAATAATGCTGAGAAACCCATCACCCCTTGGGCCAGAACGGAAAAGAAATTGTTGACAGATGTCCAGTCTCCTCTGTTTCAATTGGCCTCACGATTTCTACGGTTAGAAACTGGAATACAGCACTCTGTTTCTCACGCACCGACATAGTTACATTACACATCGCCATGTTACACGCTGGAATTCGTAGCCTTCTAGCGGCAGAGGGTTTCATCTTGCGTCAGTGAAACAGTGAAGTCGACCGAGTAGTATGCACGACATGTACACCTGAACTGATATTGAAAACAAAATAAAAAATTCCCAGGCATTACTTCTCAGCACGGCCTCGTGTATGGATGGCTCATGTAGATGTTTTATCAGTGAATTTGAAAATTACATATGTTTGATTGCACTGGCTTAAAAACTTAAATTTTTTACAGTGCCAAGGGATTGAAGACAGTGTTTAACATAAACTTCACCTTTATACCTCTACCCGTCGCTGAGAAAGAGAGGTCCTAGAGGTCCTACGAAACGGAGAGACAGAGAAACAAACGGATAACAAATGGTAAAAAAATATTTTTGTATGAAATAATTACAAATTAGCAATTTTCGAATCTTTTCTCTAGTTGTACTGTGGCATATTTCACTATTCTAGGTCAACGGGAAGTAATCTATAGTTTCTACGGGTGAGTCTGCGAGTATCAAAATATATGGCAGAAATTCTCGTATCTTTTGACTATATTGACTTAGAAACGTGATTCTTTGCATTATTACTTTCAAGTATGAACAGGTTCAACGAACTTATCTATTGTGTGAATTTGCTGACTTAGCCGTAAGACGACAATTCACTATTTCAAAACAGGGCCTCTTTATGTTCCGGCGTAACGATAAGCCGCGGCGCGAAGATGGACGCAAGAGTAGAGAAGGCTGTGAGACGACTTCAGTCAATAGCCCGCTGACAAGGACAGCACCACGACAAGAGTGGCCTCTAGCCGAAGAGAATATAAGCGCCGCTCCTGCCAGCCTAGGCCGGGCAGTAATAGACCGGCACTAGCAGAGACGACTAGAAAAGCAGTGATATTAACGATAGCAGTGACTTATGAGCGAGTGTGAATAACTTGCATGGAGACTGTCTATGGCGAAGGACATTGATTATTTGCATGTCGCTTGCGACACCTTTGTAAACCAAAGTATTGTCTACTTTATTGTAATAAACACCATTAATTTGCTTGAATTGTTGTATAGTTATCCGAGAAAGCAGCATCCTTTAGGCACCCTATAAAAGACGAGTGGGCAGGAACCGACACACTAAACATGTATTTTACTACAAGTAATCTTAAGAGAACACACATGAAGCTATTGTATTACTTTCAAACAAACGCATACCTGGAGCTTCACTAAAGACAGCACCAATTGTCCATTCGCCCCCCAATCACTTTTACTTGTATTGCAAATGCAGTGTGGGCATTGGCTTACGCGCTAAACCTTATGAGCACAAAGTACTGAACTAGACATGAAGTCGCTTCTTTTAAGAGATCCTCACTTTAGCTTGCCAAACGCGTGCTTAGTTATACCACTAGTAAAACCTTCGATGCATTCCAGTCCTGCTGATAGCGTCAGTGAACTTCGGGAATGCATTATGAATAATTGTGAACTCATTCAGAACACGCTTGGAAACGTGTACAGACATTCACTAGAAGACGTGCTGAAGACTGCCTTCACATGAATGGTGACCATGTGGAGCACTTATTGCAATCAAGTGCATATCTGCAGTTTGGATCTCGGGGACTCTGCGATAAAATGCTCATGTACTTAGTCGTAATGTGCCATATCGGGTGTCCGGGACTATATTCATTAGGATTATTTGCTTGTTTCATTGCCCTCTCTTAACTCTTCTTGTTTGTACCATAACGGTGAAGCACCCTGTTTGGCTACGTAAGTTCTTCGCAAAGCATTGTACGATAAGACGCACAATCTCAGCTGCTATTAAGAAATGCTTTTACTTTCACTACCGCTTACGTTGATTAGCGGTCTCAGTTGACAGGCACCTTGCATCTTGCGGAGTGCTTTAGCACACAAGAAACCAGTCTCGTAGCATGTACTTTTACTCAAAGCACTCCGCATGTGCTTGTATACCAAGCTATAAAACTGTTTCGGGGAATGTCAAAGCACTCCGCAAGGCCTACATGTCTAACAACTGAAAACTCAGCTTTCCCTTTTCCTGCAAACTATGGACGAAGGGCAATAGGCAAATTCCACATTCCTCGATTTCCGTAAAGCGTTTGAAACGGTGCCCAACTGCAAACTGTTAACGAAGGTCTGAGCATGCAGAATATATCAATGACTCGAAGACTTCTTAAATAAAAGGACACAGTACGCCGTCCTGGCGGCAAGTGTTCATCAGAGACAGGGTATCATAAAGAGTGCCCCAGGGAAGTGTGACAGGACTGCTATTTTTCTCTATATGGAGCGTCGTAGGAGGAACGGTCAGTATTCAGTGATATGTCAGGAAAACGTCTAGTAAATATGAGCTCTAAAACGCATACCTTAAGAGCTATGAGCACTTTTTGATCTTCGACACTGCAAGCAGTTCAGAGGTGTGCTGCAAGGTTTGTTGCCAATAGGTTCGATTAACACACAAGTACTACGGAAATGTTCAGTGAATTCAAATGAGAATTCCTACAGGGCAGGTGCTTTTTGTGAAACGCTGTTGAGATATTTTAAAGAACGGGCATTTTCATCTGACAGCAGAACGGTTCTACTACAGCCAATGTACATTTAGCGTATGGACCGCGAAGGCAAGACAAGAGAGATTAGGGCGTATAGATATCAGCTTTTGCGACATTTAACAGGAAAGAGAATGACCAGTCGTTGTACAACGTACCCTCCACCATGCGCCGTATAGTGTCTTGCGGAGTATGTATGTTGATGTAGATCTGGCAGATCGCATTTAAACAGCGAAACAAGTGTACTTTATGACACCGCATGGTTTTGAAGATTCAAATGCGAACAGCCGGGAGATGATTGACGCTCGAAACAAGTAGGTGTGTATCAACAATTCATTATTGTGTCTTATATGCTGAAAAACATAACGACTGGTTTTACCAACACCACCTCTGTTCAAAAGCATGGAGAATATTACAAAAAGAAAGTTCTTGTAATATTTATTGACGGCAAGGGAAAATCTTATCGACAGCGCGTTCCTCAAAGGATAGAGAATCAGTCCAGCGCTATTCCCCGTATTAAAGTCTCTCCTCTGGGGTGTATATAAGCCCAATTTTATAGACTGAAGAGACAAAAAAAGAAAGGAAATTTAACATCCCGTCAATAACGGCATCATCAGATGTCGGACACGCGCACCAGATGAACTGTGATGAGGAAGCCAATACGTCGCGTCTTTTTTGCTTTGCGTGATTTTGGAAAATCGTGGAAGGCTTGAATGTGTTCTCATAATGGAGTTTGAAAGTGGTCAAGACGTATAGCAGAAAAAAAGATGTTAAGGATCCACAGAGTGATGGAGAACACTCTTTGTTGTGGCGCAGACATCATAGAGAGCTATATGTAGTAATCTTAGTGGTCAGTACTTACACGTAAGTTACAAAACCAAAGTTATAAGCTGTTGCGTAAACGATTTCCACAGAGCACGTCGCTGAATGCAAGGTAGCCGCACGCCAGTCGAGACGGGACGTCGCCTGAATCTGTAGGCAAACGGGGGCATCAGCCGGGCGTACCTAACAGCTCAGTTGCATACGACGGCGCAAGTCTGACATCCATATACTCCGCTGTGACATAGTAATGTGATGTGTGTCAGATAGAATTCAACTGCTGTTGTCTGATCCAGCTCTCCAAGTTAGTCAATCCTGTACAAGTATCTTCCTCTTTGCATTAGTACAACGTCTATGGATTTCAGTCTGCTTATCGGAGTGAAGTCTCGGCCTTCCTTTACAGTTGTGCTCTCCCCCTGCCTATCCGCTCCCGACAAGTACAGTTACTTCCATTCCCAAACTGATAATTCGTTGATACATCAGGACGTATCCTACCAACTGGTCCCTGCTCTTACAAGAGAAGCATCAGACCAATCAATCACGGATTCTGATGAGTCGTAAACATGTTGTAGAGGGACCTTCCCATGAGTAGCTTGCTAGTTCTTTTTTCTTTTTTTTTTTTTTTAATCGATGCTGAAGTTTTATGCGTACCACTTATACTCGTAAAGCCAGTCACGTTCGATCAAGCGAGGGTGTTGCAGCGGCTAAGGTTTATGGTTACCATGCTGACGGTACTAGTTCAGTATCTACCCAAGTATCCTTTTTTTCTTTCATTGTATAGAATGTCATTAAATAGTATATCATCCAAAATTATTCATTAATAAATCAATCATTACATCAAACTACCCGTTTGTAGCTTGTACCTAAAATTCAAAATATTTGGACAATTTTTGCTTCCTGCGTTTCCTAGAAGTGACCACGCCTCTTGTTGTCCCTTCACCCTCACAGACCTTACGGAATCCTAAGGCTCTATAAACCACCAGCTGCCTTTTATCACCGGCATCAGTTGTTCGCAACGCGTTCTCAGTGTTTTGTATGTCAAATGGATACACTGAAATTGAAGAAGCAAGTATTCCTACAGAAAGGCAGAGGCAGCCAAAAGAAGATGTATCAGAAATGAAGCAGTGTGATGAGCAATGTAAGAGCGTACCTATTAATGCCAACAGATACAGCGAAACCTTGCTTCACAATTTGAACGTTCTTACACATACACATCCGAGCACGATTTCTGCTGATTCCATTGAAATTGTCCTCGTCATTGCCTATAGTTTCACGGGATTTTTGAAAAGCTAAGTACCATTCTTAGAATGAAGAATTAGACTTTATGAGTCACATTTTTTTGTATTCCACGTTTTTTCAATTTATTTATTCTCTCAAAAATCTTTCCAGGCTGTGGGATACATCATTCGTTTGTACACATTGTGCATGAATGTGCTGTTACTGTTCTGGTGTTCAGTCCAAAGACTCATGTGGTCTACATCTACATTTATATACACACTTGTGATGCGTGGTGGAGGGTACCCTACCCCACTAATAGTCGTTTCTTTTCCTGTTCCATTCGCAGACAGTGAGAGAAAAATTACTGTCTATACGTCTCCGTATGAGCCCTAATTTCCCGTGTTTTATCCACATGGTCCCTACTACAATCTTTACATGCTCATCCCATTTCATATTGGTTTGCAGCGTTACTCCTAGGTATTTAATGGATGTGACTGAGTCAAGCAGCACACCACTAATGCTGTAGTAGAACGTAATGTTTTTTTTCCTGTTCTTCTACATTAACTTACATTGTCCTACACTTAGAGATAGCTGCCATTCATCACACCAACTGAAAATGTTCCCTAAGTCATCTTGTATCATCCCGCATCACTCAATTCGACACTTAGCGTACACCACAGTATCATCAGCAAACAACAGCAGATTGCTGTCCACCCTGCCCGTCAGATCATTTTTGTACATAGAAAATAATAGCAGTCCTTTTACACTTCCCTGGGGCACTCCTGACGATATCCTTGCTCTGATGAACTCTCGCCACTGAGAACAACATACTGGGTTCTATTACTTAAGAAGTCTTCGAGCCACTTCACATACCTGAGGACATATTCCGTATGTTCCTACCTTTGTGAACAGTCTGTAGCAGGATACGGTGTCAGACGCTTTCCGGAAATCTAGAAATATGGAACCTGCCTGTTGCCCTTCATCCATAACTCGCAGTATATCATGTGAGAAAAGGGCAAGCGGAGTTTCACACTAGTGGTGCTTTCTAAAACCGTTTTGATTCGTGGATATGAGATTTTCAGTCTCTAGAAAATATATTAATGGATGGAAGACCCGGTTATCGATTTTACATAGAACCAGAATTTTCTCGAGTTCTCGAATGTTCAAATGTGTGTGAATTCTAAGAGGCTAAAGTGCAGAGGTCATCAGTCCCTAGACTTACGCACTACTTAATTTAAACTAACTTCTGCTAAAAACAACACACACACCCTTGCCCGAGGGAGGACTCGAACCTCCGGCGGGAGGGGCTGCGCAATCCGTGACATGGCGCCTCAAACCGCGTGGCCACTCCGCGCAGCTCGAGTTCTCGGCCTGATCTTTTGCTGAGGTATGACGATGGTAGTTGCACATTTCGGGCGTAGATATTTTTAACTGAAGCAAGAATCTCTACTTATCGTCATATGCGCATTCTCTTTTGAACCGAAAGTGCAACAGCCCCTGCTTTCTCAGTATTTTCCGAATTTCGTTGCTAAACCGCAGTGGGTCTTTTCTATTACTAATCCACTTACTAGACACATACTTGTCCAGAACACGATTTACAGTCTGTGTAAACTTTGCCCGTAATTCAAATGGCTCTAAGCACTATGGGACTTAACATCTGAGGTCATCAATCCCCTAGACTTAGAACTAAGGACATCACACACATCCATGCCCGATGCAGGTTTCGAACCTGCGACCGTAGCAGCAGTGCGGTTCTTGACTGAAGCGCCTAGAACCGCTGGGCCACAGTGTCCGGCTTGCCCATAATTCCTCTACGGCCATGATACTGGAACTAAATTACTACAATTCGTTTGTCTAAGTGAGACGCTAACAAATGCTTATCTGCTCTCCCTAGCAGAAACACTCTCCTGGCCTTATTAACTGATCTTTTGCAATCATAGTCGTTATGATGACATCATCACTAATCCCTGCCTCTTGACTGACACCATCAATAAGATCCGATCTGCTTGTAGCTACATGGTCTAAGATATTTCCATTGTGTGTGTGCAGCGAAAATGGCTGCTCAAGACAGTTTTCGGAAAACGTGTTCAAAACTACTTTGCAAGAACGTCAATCTGTATCCACGACAGTGAATCCATAGATGTCCCAGTCTATAATCGATAGATAAAATCGCCAGGTACTAGTATTGCGTGATCTGACCACGCTACTGACCGTAGGCATTCTTTGAGGAAATCTAGAACTGTCATAGCAGACCCGTGTGGCCGGTAAAAATATCCAACAATTAATTTGGTTTCACCTAGCCCTGTTAAATGGGACCAGGTAACTTCACTATCACACTCAATTTCAGTCTTAACAGAGCCAGTATTTTTGTTAACTGCAATGAACACCCCCCCCCCCCCCTCCCCATCCTATGGTGTCTAAACTGTCCTTCAGATAAACGTTCCATGGCTCGCTAAATACCTCAGAGCTTTTTGCTTCGGATTTTAGCCAGCTCTCGGTCCGAAGAATAATTTGAGCGCGAGAACTTTCCTGGAGGACAGTAAGTTCGGGAACGTCGTTACGAACACTTCGAGAATTTACTGTTAAAATTTTGACAGTGTCTTCACTCTGAACGCAGACCATTTTGCCTATCTGCGTATCGACGGGCGAGTGTTCATCAGATACCTCAACCTACCGCCTAGCCTACAAAAACAACGATGTGAACTCTATAAATACTCTGTTACCCGTGTAGCTGCTTCCTTTGTGTAGTGCACCCCTGACCTATCACGGGGACTCCTACAATTTTCCAACCGATTACGAAGGTCTAGAAATCTGCACCCAAGACCGTCACAGAGTCGAGGAAGCCTTTGGTTGAGACCTGTCAGTCGGCTCCAAACCAAAGGACCCCGATCAACTCTGGTAAAACGCCCCGCACACCGCGCTCGAAGCCAGCAGCCTTCACCACCTTCGCCAGCCACCCATATGAACTAAGGATGACTTCAGATGACTGCACCCTGCACACTCGATTACCACAGGCAAGGCCGCCTCCACATCTCGGATGACGCCCCTGGCAGACAAACCAATTGCACATTGGCTTTTTTCCGGCCCTGAACGCTGTCTTTCCGAGAGGCTCCATACCGTACCTAACGCTGGACCTCCCGACTGCTATAATCCGATCTACGAACGATGGCGGTTCGCGCAGGCCGAGACGAGGATTTCATTGTTGGCGGTTCCAAGCGACAGTTGCGGTACGAACATACACGTGCTTTGTGACTGACGAAAGAGTGTATCCCGCAAATTATGACTCTCGATTGCATGTGTAAAATTTGTCGTTTACCACAACCATCAGCCATGACAACTCGCAACAAATGAAACAAAAATTCACTAAATAACTCGCTATAATCAAGTTAAATGGTTGCACTGCATACAACATTCACAGCAGAGCGCTCAGAATATTGCTGAACGCTCATTGGAGAACGTGTGACGTAAGTGGGCAGAACAAGCCTAAAGTCGACCGCCGTCGTTCGTGACTCCAACTATAGCAAGCTCCTGCCGACGTGTGCCTGCTCGGACCCTGCTGAAGAAACGGCCACCTGTTCACTCACAGGATTCACAGACGAGGTGAGACGCCCAGCCTCCACATTGCCCCTCGGCCTCGAGCGACGCGAATGTGTAACCACCCGCCACTCACCCGGGTCTGAGGGCGGTTCCCCCGCGTCGGGTACACTTCTAGGACGTACCTCAGCAGAGCGTTTTGAGCGAAACAAGCGACACCTGAGGTGCCCCATGCGACGAGTCAAATTCTCCATCACTCGTACACCCCGAGACAGCAGCCTAAAGGCGGCAGATCGTAGCCAAAACCAGATTGTTATTGAACTGCGGCCAGCTCCTCCTGCGTCCGCACACAGCACGAGCACATTCTACACATCTTAGCAAGACTAACCGAGGAAGTAAATTATAAAAGCAAGCAGAAATCTAGATATGCAACTTGCCATACTCCTGATTTGTGACCAATGGGCGCTGTAACATTAATGAGCCGTGTAGCTGACTGTTCACAAGAGACAGACTGCCTGAATTTATACTTAAAGAACTCGAGGTTAATCATCTTAAATACAAAAACACGCACGAAATAAGAAAAGTATATACTTATAAGAAAACGCAGGAAAAGTCACATACGTGGTTGCTGGCCTGGAGTGGCTAACTAAGCTGAACCGGCGGTCGCTTGCCTTCGAAACAAACAAATGAACAACTACTGCGGTATGGATTTCCCGACTATGCACCCTTTTACGCTACTCTGTACTGTGCAGACCTCTTCATCTCAGCATAACTACCGCAACCTACTGCATCTGAACCTACCATTGCTTTTCACAATATATATAAATGACCTAGTAGATAGTGTCGGAAGTTCCATGCGGCTTTTCGCGGATGATGCAGTAGCATACAGAGAAGTTGCAGCATTAGAAAATTGCAGCGAAATGCAGGGAGATCTGCAGCGGATAGGTACTTGGTGCAGGGAGTGACAACTGACCCTTAACATAGACAAATGTAATCTGTTGCGAATACATAGAAAGAAGGATCCTTTATTGTATGATTATATGATAGCAGAACAAACACTGGTAGCAGTTACTTCTGTAAAATATCTGGGAGTATGCGTACGGAACGATTTTAAGTGGAAAGATCATATAAAATTAATTGTTTGTAAGGCGGGTGCCAGGTTGAGATTCTTTGAGAGAGTCCTTAGAAAATGTAGTCCATCAACAAAGGAGGTGGCTTACAAAACACTCGTTCGACCTATACTTGAGTATTGCTCATCATTGTGGGATCCGTACCAGGTCGGGTTGATAGAGTAGATGGAGAAGATCCAAAGAAGAGCGGCGCGTTTCGTCACAGGGTTATTTGGTAAGCGTGAGAGCGTTACAGAGATGTTTAGCAAACTCGAGTGACAGACTCTGCAAGAGAGGCGCTTTGCATCGCGGTGTAGCTTGCTGTCCAGGTTTCGAGAGGGTGCGTTTCTGGATGAGGTATCGTATATATCGCTTCCCCCTACTTATACCTCCCGAAGAGATCACAAAAGTAAAATTAGAGAGATTCGAGCGCGCACGGAGGCTTTCCGGCAGTCGTTCTTCCCGCGAACCATACGCGAGTGGAACAGGAAAGGGAGGTAATGACAGTGGCACGTAAAGTGCCCTCCACCGCACAACGTTGGGTGGCTTGCGGAGTATAAACGTAGATGTAGATGTGCTTGCTGCAATCGAGACTTGGTCTATCTCTCTACAATTATCCCTCCGCCCCGACATACCTCACATCTTCTCTACATTACCAAACTGACGACTGCTTCACTCTCCAGGTTGTGTCCTGTCAACCTGTCGTTGCTTTTAGTCAAATTCCCCGATATCGTTCAGTTACTAGTAATTAATTGTACGATCTACTCATCTAGTCTTAAACAGTCTTCTGTAACACCACATTCCAAGCCCGCATCTCGTGGTCGTGCGGTAGCGTTCTCGCTTCCCACGCCCGGGTTCCCGGGTTCGATTCCCGGCGGGGTCAGGGATTTTCTCTGCCTCGTGATGGCTGGGTGTTGTGTGCTGTCCTTAGGTTAGTTAGGTTTAAGTAGTTCTAAGTTCTAGGGGACTGATGCCCATAGCTGTTAAGTCCCATAGTGCTCAGAGCCATTTTTTTGAACCACATTCCAAGAGCTTATCTTTTCTGCTTGCCTCAACAGTTTATTGTCCACATTTCGCTTCCTTACAGAGCTACCCTCTGGACAAATAACTTGAGAAAAGACTTTGTAACGTTTAAATTTGTATTCGATAGTAAAAATTTCGCTTTTACAGAAACACTTTTCTTGCTATTTCCAGTTTGCATTGTATACCTTCTCTATGTTGGCCATCATCAGTTGTTTTGCTGCCAAACCAGCAAACCTCATATATCATTTTTTCTTACTCCTACAGAAAATTTAAGAGTATTATAAGATTGCTACTCGTGTAGTTTCTGCTGATAACTTTTTTTACTTTTTCTTCAGTGAGAAAATGAAAACATTGAAATCTAGCCTGCAATTGTTCCATGCCATCTGGGGAATAATGCCAGTGATTCAAAATATAACCACGAAGGGGCAGTCAAATGATGTTGTCGACGATGGACGGTGGCTGATGACGTCATTAAGGACAACCGACTGTCAGTAGCAGAGCAGTAACTGATTCCAGCGCCGTGATGCTACCGACAACGGGTTGTTCACACGTGCAACTGCAATAACAAGGGAACAGTACGTCAGTTTAGTTGCGTATGTCAAAGTGGCCTACGTAAGCGAGTGAGTGATTACTGTACTCCACAGAATCAGTTCCCACTGGCATTAAAACTGTTGACAGTTCTCATGTTCATTGTTTTGATACCTTTATATTTCCTGAGGTCATTACAGCAGATCGTCTGTTGGAGATACGGGGGACGCGGTCCCTTTTACCGTTGGTCGCTTGCTCACGATATGGCCGCGAAACAAAAATCGAGAGAGTCGCGCCGCGCTCCCTTCCTTCGAGAGGTGAAACACAAAGTGCGTGTGCGTGATTAATTTCGCCCGCAGACCAGGGTGTCGCCCCCAGGACTGGTTTTTTAGGCGCCCGGAAGCGCCGGGATCCGGTCTGCGCCTGGACAGTGGGGCATGCACAGGTAGTACCGGGTCAGCGCTAATCCAGGCCCAGTGTCCGGCAAACCTGTTTCCCAGGCCCACCCCGCGAGCCAGCCTGTATAAACACAGAGGCCGGACAGCGGCCTTTGTGTTCAAACACGGCGAGCTGGCCGGCGTAATTTGGCGCAGCTGGTCCCAGACGACTACCCCTTCCGCCTTACCCCACCCCATCACCGTTTGCTACCGCGGACTCTTTGATGCGGTGTCACGCGCGTCAGGTTGGGCCGCAACTAACCAACCTCACCGGAACTCACCTCCGAGCTCGCGAAGGCTCACGCACTCGCATTCGCACACGCAGTCGCGGACACTGAGGTGCTCTCTGAGACCGCCTGCCTGTGTCTGCCTCTCTGCCTGCGCGACTGTGTACTGGAGACCTGGGGATCGCCCGTCCGAAGCCGTCCGCCGCCCTCGATACCTGCCTAAGGTATGACTATCTGCGAGCCAACGACACGTGCTGAGTTCTTTAACTGCTCTATTACATTTCGGGTTTGCAAGCGCACAGATTCAGAGTCTTTTTCAAATATTTCGGCTGTATATCGTTCAGCCTTCTTCAGAGTGAGCCGATAGACAGACGCTCCAGCAATCGCCCCGTTCTCTTAAACTCGAGGACCTCGCCACTACACATGTTGCCGCAGATACAAAGGCGTCAGTGTCGATGATCGGCGGGAAAGAAGTACAATGAGCATTAATTATATGTGTGGCGGTCGATCCACTTTGGATATCGATGTATCACTCTGAGCTGCACTGTCGTGACGTCTTTGTAAGTTTGTTACAGCTAGTGCCAGATTGCATGACTTATTCAGCTGAAGCCGACAACACTGTTAATTAAGTTTCCTTTAATTTACGTCTATGGTCAGAAACATTTTGTTAACAGATTACCGGTTTCGGTCTATAATGACCATCATCAGATCTGTTTTATAAAAACAAAGTCCTAATGTACTGCAGCCATAGTGGCATCGTCAAATGTTAAATGCAAAATCGGCACTAGCATCGTCAAATATATATATAAATAACATCATATGCACGAGTCGTGTTGTCAATAGCACTCGTCAAGTGTTAAACGCAAAATCAGCACCAGCATCGTCAAATATATATAAATAACATCATATTCACGAGTCATGTTGTTAGTAGCACTGAGAACATGATTCGTGCATATGATGTTATTTATATATATATTTGACGACTCTCGTGGTGATTTTACTTTTAACATTTGACGATGCCACTATGGACGCAGTACATTAGGACTTTGTTTTTATAAAACAGATCTGATGATAGTTATTATGGACCGAAACCAGTAATCTGTTAACAAAAAGTTTGTGACCATAGACGTAAATTAAAGGAAACTTATTGTATATACGGTTCACTGTTTTATTCGCGACAATGTCGCAGCTTGTGAAACTGTTAATTAAATTCGTCACCAAACTAATTTCAATTCCTTCTTTGACTACCTATTCCCAGTAAGGTGATGTAAGGTTTCGAAGTTATCGTACAACATACAGAGTCGTGCAATCCATAAAAAATGGACGGAATACCGGAGGTACACTCGCCTCTTACTGCCAAATAAATCGGCTGTGGCAGAACAGTGTACTAATACTGGTCACCACTCTATGTTGTACGAAAATGTCGAAATTTTAGCGCCTGAATCGTCCTTCTGGGTCTCCGTGGTGAAACAGGCAATTGAAATTTTCTTGGTGATGAATTCAATTAATTGAGATAGTGGCTTCAGCGTGGGTAACTCATGGAATCTGGCGCTTTCTGTAATAGATACGTCGCCAGAGTGCAGCTCAGAACGATATCTCGACGCTCCAGCTTGGATCGACTGAGCAGCCACAGATATAATTTATGCGCGTTGGCGTCCTTTGCCGCCGATCAAAGTCTCTGGCGCCTGTGCATCTGTGACAGCATGACCAGTGGTGCGGTCCGCGAAGTTAATAGGACGGATCGAGTGCTGGAGTGTGCCTATTCGCCGACTCTGAAAATGGCTGAACGACGTGCGGCCGAAATAGAAGAAGAGCTGAATTTATGCAGCTGCACACCCAAAATTTAATGGAGCAGTCATTACGTTGCGAAAACGTGAAGGTGCACTTCCTTGACTACCCACTTCCTCTACCAAGGGTGAATCGTCTAATATTGCTTGTAAAGTCGCAATATTTTTTTTCTTTATTTCTTCCGTCTGAGTGCACTTCCTTAACTACTCACTTCCCCTACCAAGGGTGAATCGTCTTAGTTTGCTTGTAAAGTCGCAATAATTTTTTCTTTATTTCTTCCGTCTGAGATGAGTCTCTGACATAAGGCACCTCCATTTATTGTAGCGTCTACTCGTAACTGACCAACCGTGTCTGATACTACAAATAATTTTCGGTAATATGATAATAGGACGCCGGACACTCATGACCGTGTTCTTTAGCGCTAACACCTACATCGTCGCCTTGCAAACCATTGTCAAGTGCGGGGCAGAATGCACTTCCGATTGTACCACGTATTTTGTATTCTTTCCGTACGATTCTCGTAGGACGCACCGAAAATTGACTGCTCAAGGCGGTGTACTAGGATAGAAGTTTTTTTACCCTAATTTTTATTGCCTTAAAACGTTCCTTAGAGAGTCTATTGTTAAGATTCATTTATCTAAAGTATGTTACAAATGTTAAAATATCTTAAAACTGCGATTTACTGCATGGGTGTCTGGCGCATTCGAGAACTCTAATGCAACCAATGTAACACTATTATCGTTATCGACAGAATGGGGGTCCTGTTAGCTTCGGATAGTATCACAGAGAGCATTAGTATCAACCAAAAAATGATTCTCAGAAAAATTCCCCGTGGTAACGTAATTCGTTTTTGGTAAACAGTCTGAAACCACGTGCTTGTCTCGCGTTTGCTTAACTTGTCATTTCTCTTGCTTTTTTCTGTACGAAGTAAAACGAGAGTGCTCGAAAATGGCAAAAAACCTATTTATACGAATAGAAGAGATTCGAAAAGTAATCCCAACTGCGCAATAAACTCTTCGATTGGTAAGCGACAGCCAGTGAATCGATATAATTTCGTAAAAAATGAGAGTGTATCGAGATCGGAGAAAAACGGCAAACTGTGCGCTGCTGGCATTGCTGATTAAAGCTTCGTTCAGTTCCAAAAAAAAAAAAAACACAAGCTGAAACTTTAAACGCTTGTTTTCTAAAAACAACATCTGTAAGTTGGTTGAAGCTATAAGTCACGAAATACTTATGCAATTAGATTATACCTATTAGTAACTTGTGAGTTGGCGTTTTTCAACTGTAGTACGTAGGATTTTTTGACATATTTTAATTTCGGTTTTTGGTCCACGTTTCCATAACGACGTTTTCGTCGAAAAAATTGACTTTTATTTCAGAGCGCCTCCATTTTGTTAAAAACCGTTTTTTAATATCCCTACGCTCTACTTCAGACAATATCAGCAATTTCAAAGCAGTGAAATTTTGTTCTAGGTTGAAAATTGTGGCGTTCAGTGCTTCCGCCAACCGCCCTCGCACTTCCCGAAGGCATTTCGTAAATATCGTGTAGTGTCCTTTGGGTTTAATTTTTTTAAATATATAATTCAATCTTAAGTAAGTACACTAGTAGTTTGAAGCGAGTTTTTTAAGTTATTTGTTATTTTACGGAAAAACATCATGAATATCGGTCCAAATCGAGCCTCGCCCTGGTCTACCGCTTTAAATGCCACCGAACGCGCTGTAATTAGCCTAACTTCACCTTCGCTATCCCTACGAGAGCTGTGCGTTGAGAGCTGTAGTATTTTCACAGATTCCTGTCGTAATAGTGGTTTCTGAACCTCCGTGAATAGGCTTTCGTGGAATTGTTGACGTCTGCCACTATGGGCCCTTCTTTGTATCCATTCAAGAACTACTGTTAGAACTAACATCACCAGATAAGTAATCAGTCACCCCCAGAAAAATCATTACAAGAATCGTTTACTACTGTGTAATTCCGCTCCTGGACTTGATAACCGCCTGTATTTGTTTCGAAAGTGAGTCCATAAGGTTGCGCAGGTACGTCGCACCCAGTTTAAGCCACTCGCTGAGAATTTGATGGAGCAATTCCACCAAAGTGCAGGGATCCGGAGGTTGGTGTTTCACCCGATGTTCCAACATGTGGCACAGACTTTCTGTGAGGTTCAAGTCAGGTGATTTTATAGGCCAGTCGATATGTAATAGTGTAAGAGGAGTGTCCATAAAAACACCCACATATTCTTCCAGTCTGATGAGATTCGTTGTCGTTTTTATGCGGTTGTGTGAGCAGTGGCCTCTTGCGAGGTGACTGACTCCAAACATTCAGTGCATGCAGTTCCCATCGCAATGTTCTCTAGCTAACCGGACGGAATGGACCTGTAGCAGCTCTTGTCGAATTTGGAAGCGATTTTGATTCACAAGCCTTGAAACGGTCTCCGGTCCTTCTCAGCCAGGATCTTTTTCTGATCATAATTGTGACGTATTTCGTGGCCATGTGTGTTACACCACCGCTTGTAGACACGATGAACAGTCTGTCGCGGAACACCAACGAATCCAGCAACTTCACATACCCTGAGACCATGGACACGGCTAAATACGTGTCCCCCTTTTTGCCACTCTGTCGCGTCCTTGTATTTACCTATGCTTCTGTCCAATGTCCGCTTAAAACATAAATGTCTCACTGATTGCTACTGCCTTACGCTCACGCACAGTGTGCGCGCCCTTGAACACGTGACTCGATCGATGCACCAAATGCGCAACGTGGCGACAATTTCTTTTGTCCCGTGAGCTTATTTAGTTTGGGTGCAACATACTTTAAAATGGGCCCCATGAGTATTTTCTGAGCAAGCTCCCTTGTCCACAGCATTACCAATGGCCCGATGTCTGGTACCTGATCCCTATGTGATCTTTCTGTTTCGTATCCACACAATCTCTTACACCCCGTACTTGTATCAGTCGACTGATACCAATTCTGAATCATTGATGTGGCCGTCATAGAATAAACGTTTGTATGTTATGCAGAGCGCAAAATCTGACATTTATAATCGTTTAAAACGAGTTGTCTATCTTTGCTCCACCTTGAAACTGTATGAAGATCTGAAACTTCCTGGCAGATTAAAACTGTGTGCCGGACCGAGACTCGAACTAGGGACCTTTGCCTTTCGCGAGCAAGTGCTCTACCCTCTGAGCTACCCAAGCACGACTCACGCCCCCTCCTCACAGCTTTACTTCTGCCAGTACCTCGTCTCCTACCTTCCAAACTTTACAGAAGCTCTCCTGCGAAGCTAGCAGAACTAGCACTCCTGAAAGAAAGGATATTGCGGAGACATGGCTTAGCCACAGCCTGGGGGATGTTTCCAGAATGAGATTTTCGCTCTGCAGCGGAGTGTGCGCTTATATGAAACTTCCTGGCAGATTAAAACTTCCTGGCAGATTAAAACTGATAGCCGGCCGAAGTGGCCGTGCGGTTAAAGGCGCTGCAGTCTGGAACCGCAAGACCGCTACGGTCGCAGGTTCGAATCCTGCCTCGGGCATGGATGTTTGTGATGTCCTTAGGTTAGTTAGGTTTAACTAGTTCTAAGTTCTAGGGGACTAATGACCTCAGCAGTTGAGTCCCATAGTGCTCGGAGCCATTTTTTGATTAAAACTGCTAGTTCTGCTAGGTTCGCGGGAGAGGTTCTGTAAAGTTTGGAAGATAGGAGACGAGGCACTGGCAGAAGTAAAGCTGTGAGGACGGGGCGCCGGCACGGTAACTCAGCGTGTTCGGTCAGAGGGTTAGCTGCCCTCTGTAATATAAAAAAACTGGGTTAATGGATCAACGACGAACTGAAACGGGTGACTTGCGACGTCCGCCACGAGCAGATGCAACGAACGAACGCGAACAAAAAAAAAAAAGGGAGGGTGGGGGTTAGAGCACTTGCCCGCGAAAGGCAAAGGTACCGATTTCGAGGCTCGGTCCGGCACACAGTTTTAATCTGCCAGGAAGTTTGATATCAGCGCACGTTCTGCTGGCTAGTTCTACATTGTTTTGTTGATGACCAGTGAAGATAGCGTGTTGTGTTTGCCATAACAATAAATCATCAATCCAGTTATAAATTTGGTTCGACACCTCATATTATAGTACCTCAATTAATAAGCTTTGATATAGCACCTATTTAAATGCTTCTACGTCCACATTTACATCACTACTCTGCAATTCAGATGATTCCTCGAGAAACCTTTTGATTATTCAGGGAGCGCGTGGAAAAAAATAAAAACTGAAATCCTTCTGTACGTGTTCTGATTTTCATTATTTTATTACGCTATATAAACTGGCGACCGTAAAATATCTTCACATTTAGAGGAGAAAGTTGGTGACTGAAATTTCCTGACAAGATCTGGTCGCAATGCAAAACGCCTTTCTTTGAATGACTTACACCCCAGCTCGCTTATCATATACCTGACATTGACTCCGCTATTTCATGATGATAGGAGACGAGTTGCCCTTCTTTGAACTTTATCAGTGTTCTGTCTGGTAAAGATCCCGTACCACAAAGCAGTACTCTAGCAGAGGACGAAGAAGGATAGTGTGGGCCGTCTCTTTAGTAGACCCGTTGCATCTTCTGAGCATTCTGCCAGTAAATCGCAGACTTTGGTTTACCTTCACACCATATTGTTGTTGTTCGTAATTGTAATTCATAGGTCTTAGTTGAATTGACTGCTTTTAACTTTGCATGTGATTTATCCTGTAAATGAAGTTTAGCGGTTTTCTTTTCGTATTATTGTGGATGACCCCACACTTTTCCGATTTCAGAGACAATTGCCACTTCTCGCACCATACAGCTATCGTGTCTCAATCATTTTTGAATTGGTTTTGATCTCCTGATGACTTTACTAGACCGTATATGACAGACTCACGTGCAAACAATCTAAGAGCGCCGCTCAGATTGTCTCCTAAATCGTTTATATTGATTAGGAACATGCATCCTCGGCTCACGCCGTGTATCACTTCTGTTTTACTCGATGACTTTCCGTCGATTACAGCGTACTGTGACCTCTCTGAAGGATATCACGAATCCAGTCGAACTGAAGCGATACTCCGTAGGCACGAAATCTGTGAGGTACTGTATCAAAGGCCTTCCGGGAGGTAGGACATAACCATTCACTCGACTGCCTTAATTCATGTCTTTCAAGATCTCACATGAAAGAAAATGTACAGTATACAGCAAACACGATTTTCATTTTCTATTTCATTGGGATTTGGGTATATTCTGCATCCATCGTCAGTTACATTTTTAGTGCATCTGGAAATTACAAAAAATGAAAGTTAGTAAAAAAAAGTAGAGCTGTCGTCAACGGGGAGGTCGATTTGAACACGAAAGTGCTTTGCTATTCGGGATCCTACTAGAGTAGAGGTAGTAAACCATTGCCTACCTCCAGTCTTTGATTTTACTTGCCCTGCCAGTTATGTGGGGAGCCTGCAATTTAACGTGGATTACGAACCACGGAGTAAATCTGTATTTTCCACATTAATTAACGTTTCCAAAGGTGAAATAAGTGTTAAATGACGCCAAAAAAATCTTAGGACGGTTCGGAGACATTGGGATCCTTAGTCTGGCTCTTTGACACTGTTTTACGTGCAGGTTATAATGTCTTCAAATGCTCACCACTGTTTTCCAAGTTGCTGCTTTCTCTGATAGGAGAAAGTGATGCTGTTAGAGAGGAATTGGTGATCCCAGTTTGCTTAATCTTTTGCACGAAGTTACTTGCTGATTGCCGTACTAGTCACACGAAAACAATATGTGATTTAAATCGTGCACGGATGGTATATCGCACAATAAATCGAGAAGTCTTTGACACCAGTCCTGTGGAAGTCACTGGGAAAGTTTTCGTAATGGAAGAGCATTCTTATTGTTGACATCAGGTATCGTCTGGCGCATGTTCAGTCCGTAAACCGCGACATTTCGGGGAAGGGAGGTGAGCGTTGCGCTACGTACGATGGTGTGCTGAAATGTAATTCTTGCAAATATTTTATGTGCATACTCCTAAAGCTTTTTAAATAAAACAAACGTTATTAATATTCTACATCTTTTTTCTTCGTGCCTACATATTTATTTCTTAACATAGTCACTCTGCCGACGGACATACTTCTCTCAACGAGAGACCAGTTTGTTGATACCTTTAGACTGTTTGACTTTTTTTGACGGTGCCACAACCTCACCTCTGCTTGTATCGCTTCATCACTATCAAAGTAAAGCCCTCGAAGGTGTTCTTTGAGTTTTGGAAACATATAAAAATAGTTTTGATGAAGTGACAACCAACAGCCGTTAAGTAAACGGAAAAATGCATTTTTAACCATCAGCTGTTTATTTTAAAAATGTATATATATACAGGTTTCTGACAAAATCATAATTGGAGACATATAATGTACACAAAAATAATATATCCCGATAAGCAAACGTGTACGTACTTACAAGGTGAAAACAGATAAGGAACAAGCATATTACATGTTCCTTTTAGGCTGATACAATCTCAAAGCAAACCTTGTTATGTAGTAATGTCCAGTCTGACAACTTTAACAGTCACTAGCTCTCTAGTTATTTTACCAAAGATGGTCAGCAGAGATTGATTAACTTTTTTCATTTGATACGAATTCTCTAATAAAAGTTATGCTGTTACCGCCAGCAGATGTATCACAGGCATTATCATCTGTTATGGTACCTTATAGGCGATTGTCTTTGCTTGTTTCATGTTTATATGTTGCTCAGTGATTTTTTGTCCCCTTGACGTTAATCGCTGTGAAGCGTGTTTGTTACTACTGTAAGTGCTGTATTTGAATATTGATTCTAGATTTTCACTACGGCAGGTCTGAGGTTGTATCAGTCGAAAACGAACATGAAATATGCTTTTACCTGATCTGTTTTCGCCTTGTAATTACATAATATATGTATGTAACACCTACATGCTTGTCAGGTTCTATTATTCTTATGTATATGAAACGTTTTCAGTTTCGATGGTGACAGACGTCCTGTTAAGATGGTCCGTGACCGAAACCGGTAGACGTATAGGTTTTTAAAATAAACAGCTCATGGCTAAAAGTGCATTTTTTTCAAAGACAAAAGTGAGATAATCGATGACGAATCCTAGGCGTGGGATTGTTGCAGATCCCAGCGCTCGTGTGTGGTCTGTCATTGCCATGCGGAAGGAGAGGGTGCTCCATGTGTGCACGAAATTGTCGAATTCGAAATTCGATTATAGCACACTGCTTCTCACGCAACGGCAGGTTACACAGCGGCATGTTACTCGCTACAATTTGGAGCTTTGTACCGGCAGAGGACTGCAAGTATGTTGTCATGAAGAATAGTGATGTAGAATCTTAATAAACTATGTTTTATTTCAAAATTTTAAGAGTTTTCGCGTAAAAAAAATAGGAGGCATTACGTTTCAGCACACCTTCGTAGTACTGGCTGTTTCTCTGTCACTCTGTTTTTTCCCACATTTTTTTCTAGCGGTATATGTTCTCCCTTTATGTTTGGGAATGTGGTCGGATGCATTGAAAGTGGGAATACGCAAGTGTCTTTTGCGCGTTGCTCCTTTCGCAAGGACGTTGGTGCTGTAGCCGTCGTGCTATGGAATCCAGAGAAAGTTCACTGAAGTTCTATAGCTCTACAGCTCATCCACTCTCCGCATTATTGTCACAACACGAACGTTGTCGTCCATCGGTATTGCTGGTATGTTGAGATCTGATAGTACATTTACGATTTAGATACGATCAATTCTTGAGCATTGTTCATGAGCCTCACCAGTTTGGATTAATAGAAGAGATACAAAAGAACTAAAGAAGAGCGACATGTTTTATCTCAGGACTGTTGAGTAAGCACGATAGCGTTACGGAGATGCTCAACAAAAATTAATGGACAGTTGCTACAAAAAACTGTTTTGCATCACGGGGAGGTTTAATGTTGATATTCGAGAACGTACGTTTGAAGAAGAGTGAGGCAGTATATTACTTCCTGCCACATACGTTTCGCGAAATGTCCACGACGATAAAGTCAGGGATATTAGAACTACACTCATGCTCATAAATTAAGGGTAATTGCAGAATATGGTGCCACACAACGTGGCACTACACAAAACTGGCGCTAATAGCGTAGGCACATAGGAAACACACACGACACAGATCTGTAAGTTCAGGGTATTGGTGATAAGTTGAGATAACCGTCCCGAAACACATGTGCTACAAAACGCCACTGTTTCCCGCGCATGTACCCCGACATCAATATGGGATATGATAAACACCCACACGTTCACAGGCCGCACAACGGTTTGGATCAGCTGGTCGAGCAGCTGCTGGGGTATAGCCTCCCATTCTTGCACCACTGCCTGTCGGAGCTCTTGAAGCGTCGTAGGGGTTTGAAGACGTGCAGCGATACGTCGACCGAGATCATCTCAGACGTGCTCGACGGGGTTTAGGTCTGGAGAACAGGCAGGCCACTCGATTCGCCTGATATCTTCTGTTTCAAGGTACTCCTTCACGCTGGCAGCTCGGTGAGGCCGTGCGTTATCATCCATCAGGAGGAAAGTGGGACCCACTGCACCCCTGAAAAGGTGGACATACTGGTGCAAAATGACGTCCCGATATACTTGACCTGTTACAGTTACTCTTTCAACGACATGCAGGGGTGTACGTGCACCAATCATAATCCCACCACACACCACCTCCATACAGGTCCCTTTCAAGGACATTAAGGAGTGGTATCTGGTTCCTGGTTCACGCCAGATGAAACCCCCGGCGAGAATCACTGTTCAGACTATACCTGGACTCGTCTGTGAACATAACCTGGGACCACTGTTCCAATGACCATGTACTGTGTTCTTGACACAAGGCTTTACGGGCTCTCCCGTGACCAGGGGCCAGTGGAATGCACCTTGCAGATGTCGGAGCGAATCAGTACCATCTTAATGCCATTGCACAAACGGCATAGTTCTCTTAAACTTGATTGCTGAGTCAAATACATGTTTCATTACTGGCAAAATGGAGGAGTACAAGAAACAAGTTTGCAGATGCAGTCAGGTGCAGGTTTGTTGAATAATTAATTTGGAGAAATTTTATTTTATGCAGGTTTGTTGAATAATTAATTTGAAACAATCGTATCATTAATACTTTCACTAATAAAAAAAGGAAACAATTTTGGTTAGATACTTCCACAGGTGACACGTACGTAAGCATCCTTTCTGATCACATACATCCATTCATGTCCATTATGGCAATCAGGAGGACGGTTCAATCCCGCGTCCGCCCATCCTGATTTAGGTTTTCCGTGATTTCCCTAAGTCGCTCCAGGCAAATGCCGGCATGGTTCCTTTGAAAGGGCACGGCCGACTTCCTTCCCCGTCCTTCCCTGATCCGACGAGACCGATGACATCGCAGTTTGGTCTCTTCCCACAAACAACCGAATGTCCATTGTGCATTCCGATGGACTTGGGCAATTCCAGCAGGACAATGCAACACCCCACACGTCCATAATTGCTACTGAGTGGCCCCAGGAACACTCCTCTGAGTTTAAACACTTCCGCTGCCCACCAAACTCCCCAGACATGAACATTATTGAGCATATCTGGGATGCCTTGCAACGTGCTGATTCGAAGAGATCTTCACCCCCTCTTACTCTTAAGGATTTATGTACAATCCTGCAGGATTCATGGTATCAATTCCCTCTAGCACTACTTTAGACATTAGTCGAGTCCATGCTACATCGTGTTGTGGCACTTCTGCGTGCTCGCGGGGGCCCTGCACGATATTAGGCGGTTGTGACAGTTTCCTTGGCTCTTCAGTGTATTTGCATAACGTTACCCTACGAACAGTTTTGACCATGATTGTCGGGGATGCAGAACTGTGTGGGGCGCATTATCCGTGCAGACCTCTAACTGTAAAGCGTCGTAGCGGCTTTCAGGCCAGCAGGCAGCTGAACGGTGAGGCAGGCGCCCACAGCGCGGCAGAGTAGGGACTGACTTCCGCCTGGCACTTGCCGCCTACGCTGCCTGGTACGCCGGACAGCCCGTTCTTGCTGCGTGGGCCGATTTGCACGGCAGCACATACCGGCTTCTTGTCTGCGGTGAGGCCTCGAGGTATCCAGCTATCTGCGCTGCGCCACGCACTCCGCAACGCTCCGCAACGGGAACTGTACAATACGTCTCAATCCTCGAATGTGTCACGGTGTATACTCGATGGCGGGTTTCCACCCCTTCTGTGGATGGATATTTTGTTCTAGTGGCGGTTCTGCAGCCAACACACGCTGTGGAGAGTGTCAAAGTTGTAATGTCACATTGCCTACACCTATCGTAATTAATTTTCTCTAACAATACGACTACTTCCATCCGTTTGCTGCTCATTTTCATGTGGTGCCTATGAGATAGTATACTGTTCCTCGTGTCTTAACGTACGTTTCATCCATAATAACAGGGAAAAACCATCGGATGTAAAAACAATATTTAGAAAGTAGATTATGTTTTGGCGTTAAAAGAGTTTAGGAAGGAAATGTTTTATTCGTTTCAAAGCACCAATTGGATATCACTCTTCAATATAGTTGCCACAAAAATTTAGACACTTATCATAGCGGTGAACAAGTTTTGAAATTCCATTGTCATAAAATTCTGCCGCCTGAGACTTCAACGAATTAGTCACACCCTCCTGCAATCCTGCGTCGTAGTCAATGCTGCAAGCTAGGTCTTCATCGCTGGAAACAGATAGTGGTCAATGGGTGCAAGATCCTGACTGTACGGCGGAAGAGGAAACGCCTCCCACTTGAAAGCACCGATTATTTCTCGAGTGCGATTTGTTGTTTCTGGTCGAGCGTTGTCGTGCAAGAACAAAATTTTTGAGTTCAGCTTTCCTCGATGCTTACTCTGAGTTCCATGTCCGCCCCTGGTAGTTGAATGGTCAGTGTGACGTATTGTCAATCCTCTTGGCCCGGTTTCGATTCTCGGCTAGGTCGGGGAATTGTCTCCGCCCAGGGACTGGGTGTTGTGCTGTCCTCATCATCATCCTGTCATCCTCATCGACTGCAGGTCGTCGAAGTGGCGTCAAATTGAAAGACCGGCACCCAGCGAACGGCCTGCCCGCCGGGGGGCTCTAGCCATACGATTAAATTAAATTAAATTAAATTAAGTAAATAAAACTCTGAATTCCACTTCTCAACTTTTGCAAAGCTGGACAATACCTTGCGGAGTTTATTTTTAAGCCAGGCTCAAGAAAGTTTTCTCTAATCTTCTCATACACGTTTTTGCAAGCAATGCTTCAGTCACAGTGCTTGGCCGTCCACTTCGCTCTTCGGCGTGAAAATTAGTTCAGCCACTTTTAAACGTAAGGAGCCATTGGCGCACTTGCACTTCAGTGATTACATTGTTTCCGTACACCTCACACAGCTGCCGATAAACTTCAGTTGGTTTATGGTTTTCTGCCAACAAAAATCATAACTTGTAATGGTGCGATTATTTGTGTTTCGTCCACATACCTTTACTAGTAGAAAAATAGGTAATGTTCGTCGGCTAGAAAAAGGTGTAGCAGAAACTAGCCGCACTACACATCTCTACAGGTCGCATCAAAATGTCCTTTAGTATCAGGTTAGCTAAGATAGTTTACGAGTAAAAACTTCAATACATTATGACTGCTGCAATTTTTCCTGGAAAATCTTCTTCGTTTGACTTCTAGCTTCTAAAATCCAAACACAATGAGCGTATCGTAGTAGTGTAGCTTTCTTTCGCCCGTCCCTTTGAGCTACCGTAACGTCGCGACCGCAGCCAGAATCCTCGCTTCGTGAAGCTTGTGGCACAAATTACACGACCTATTGCACCGCGGATTTGATTGGAAATGTTCATTATCGGACGCGGATTGGTTATCTGCACTTCCGTACCATCCAACCAGTCTAAATAAGGTCTCCAGCCTCTCTTTGACCCGCGAGATAGGTTTAAACTTGTCGCACTCCAGTGTCAATAATCAAAAC
This sequence comes from Schistocerca piceifrons, assembly GCF_021461385.2. Lineage (NCBI taxonomy): Eukaryota > Metazoa > Arthropoda > Insecta > Orthoptera > Acrididae > Schistocerca > Schistocerca piceifrons. The sequence continues at coordinate 338,438,825 of NC_060145.1, read as the reverse complement.
CCTGTAGCCACCTAGCTACTGTCAGAACTTCTGAAAACTATCTCCACAATAACAAAACAGAAATTTAGTTCAAAGGTAACAGGAAAAAATTTCCACGGAATAAATGCAATTTATTGGTTTCAATGACGATATAGCAGAACCTATTTCACTAAACCCCACTTTTCAGTAAACGAAAAGCCGGCTGGAGTGGCCGAGCGGTTCTAGGCGCTACAGTCTGGCACCGCGAGACCGCTACGGTCGCAGGTTCGATTCCTGCCTCGGGCATGGATGTGTGTGATGTCCTTAGGTTAGTTAGGTTTAAGTAGTTCTAAGTCCTATAGTGCTCAGAGCCATTTGAACCATTTTTGGAGTAAACGAAAACACTCTCCTAGAAAACGGTTATCCCTCAATCCAAAATTCATATCCTCGCACGGGACTGTACCTTTGCAACCTCTCAATTCTCCTTACTGTAATAAATGATTCTAGACTTCCGAAATACGCTATGCAAGACAGGCAACTTCTCTGTCTCACGGCGGCCGCCGGCCCGCTCTTCGACATTGTGAACGCCAGCCCGTTCCACGAAATTGTTCTGCGCTCCGGTCTTTCGGCCAGTCAGACTCAGAAGCGCAAGCAGTGACCATTTACCTCCCGCGTTAATCGCTCCACTGCTAAATATTGCCTGCCGCCAGGCTTCTGAAACGTTTATTTTCCACTAAGTGGTCGGAAACTCTGCCATTTTTGGAAAACCATTCGCTCTTTAACCGGTCTCTTAAGTCCCCACCATCAACCATTTAGGAGGATTACGGAAAGATCGGAGCATCAACTCCAACCTGGAGAAAATAGCTTCTCCGGATGCTAACTCTTGCGCAGAAAATAAGCCAGGAAGAGCACACAGGCGCGGTATGGAAACAATACGTTACGCTACACTGAATAATGAATCATGCTGAAAATATGCAGACTGTTGACGAAGATACTCAGATACTGTGTAGCTCCAAGACTTCTTAAGTAATATAACCCAGTACTTAATCCTTGATCGCGAGTGTTCATCAGAGCCAAGGATATCGTCAGGAGGGCCCCAGAGAAGTGTGATAGGACTGCTACTATTCTCCACATACGGGTACATAAATGATACGACGGACAGGATGGACAGTGGCTTTTTGCTGATGATGCTGTACTGTACGGGAACGTGGCGCCGTTGAGCGGCTGTAGGATGATACAATATGACTTACACGAAATTTCTAGTTGGTGTGGTGAATCGCAGCTAGCTCAAAATGTAAAAATATGTAATTTAATGCAAATGGGTAGGAAAACCAATCCCCTGACGTTGGAATACAGCATTAGTAGAGTGCTGCTTGGCACAATCATGTTGATTAAATATCTGGACGTAACGTTGCAGGGCGATATGAAATGGAACGAGCACGTAAGCACTTTAGTAGGAAAGGCGAATGGACGACTTAGGTTTACTTGGCGAACTATAGGAAAGTGTGGTTCACCTGTAAAGGAGACAGCGTATAGAGCATTAGTGCAACCCATTCTTGAGTATTGCTCGGGTGTTTGGAATTGTCACCTGGTCGGATTAAAGGAAGACTCTAATCAATTCAGAAGCGTGCAGCTAGAGTTGTTACCGGCAGATTCGATCATCACGCGACTGTAATAGAAATGCTTCGTGAACTCAAATGGGTATCTTTGGATGGAAAACGACGTTCTTTTCGGCGCAAAACTATTGAGAAAATTTTGAAAACTTCCGTTTGAAACTGACTGCAGGACGATACTACTACCGCCAACACACATTTCGCGTAAGGATCATGAATATAAGATAAGAGAAATCAGTGCTCGTGCGGCAGCATAGGCCTACGGGCAGGGGTTTCCCTTGCTCTGCTCGAGAGTGGAACAGGGAATGGGACAACTAGTAGTGGTACAAAGTACCCTCCATCTTGTGCCATATAGTGGCTTGCGGAATATGTATGTGGATGTAGATGCAGAAATGGACACAAGTGGTGATTGATTACTTCAACATAATATTTCACATCCCGTCAAATAAGAGCTCATTACAGAATAACTCCTGCAGGATTTCCTGCTTAGCAGAATGTACAGAGTGTATAGAAACATGTCTCACGAACTTTATGGATTTGTTCTTATATCAGAGCATCATAAAAACTTCATGTTAACATGTGTTCTTCGTTACAGAGGTATTAAAGGAATTATTATTCAAAGCACAAAAATCATACGTTTAGTAACATATTTATGGATATGAAAGGATTTATTATCGGGGCACGCAAATCATACATTTACCAAACACATTTACGTTTACAAAAGTTGCTCGAAGTGACCAGCAGCTAGCCTACCGCTGTGGCCGAGCGGTTCCAAGCGCTTCAGTCGCAACCGCACTGCTGCTACGGTCGCAGGTTCGAATCATGCCTCGGGCATGGATGTGTGTGATGTCCTTAGGTTAGTTGGGTTTAAGTAGTTCTAAGTCGAGGGGACTGATGACCTCAGATGTTAAGTCCCATAGTGCTCAGAGCCATTTGAATCATTTTGACCAGCAGCTACCACGCATGTCCTGAGTCTGCGTTCCTTACTGTGCTATACGTTGTGAAAAGTTCCCGGTGTGTTCTGTATTTGGTCAAATCCATTTTGGATAAGCTGCCTTTGAACATCGTCATTTAGTACGGTATTTCAATACACCAAGAATTTTGAATGTTCCCGAAGTAAAAACTCTATTGGATTGAGTCTGGCAATCGGGCAGGCCATGCAGTGGGCCCCCTTTACCAATCTACACATTAGGAAGCTGGTTATCAGGATACTGGTGGACTGTCAGTGTAAAGTGAAGCGAAGCACCATCGTGGATGAACTACATTCCTTGGTGACGGCTAGACGTACATTATTAGCTAAATAAAACACATCACGTCTAATAAACTGTAGAAACGTTTGTCTAGTAAAACGTTGCGGAAAGAAACAGAGACCAACGGAATGGCCATGAACGATTCCTACCTACACGTTAAGGCTGAACCTCTGTTGATGCCTGTCTTGCCTCACTTCATTAGGATTTTTATCGCTGTGATAATTAAAGATCTCACTACGTGAGAAGTCAGCGTCATCAATGAATAAGGTACATGCTAAGAACTGCTGAAACACAGCACAGTGCCCTAATATGCGTTGGCAGAAAGCTAATTTTGATTGAAAGTCTGTGTCATTTAATCCATGCACCCACAGAAAACCACTTGGGTACCCAAGATTTTCATGCTGAACGTTCCGAATAGTCAGGTGATTAACCCCTTCTAACAATTCCCCTTGTACTAGTTGATGGAGTTTCATCCAAATACGAAGAACCCCTTTTCTAAGTTCAAGCATTCGTAAACTGCGTGGTCGCGCACTATCAGCAACTTTCTTATCAAATGAGGTTTCTCTGGCACGATATAAATGCCTCCCAGCGTAACGTTCAGTGTAAATGTGACGTGCTGCATCCGAATTCCCAACTGCTAAGCTGTTCAAATGGTTCAAATGACTCTGAGCAGTGTGGGACTTAACATCTGAGGTCATCAGACCCCTAGACTTAGAACTACTTAAACGTAACTGACCTAAGGACATCACACACATCCATGCCCGAGGCAGAATTCGAACCTGCGACCGTAGCGGTCGCGCGGTTCCGGACTGAAGCTAAGCTGTACATCGACTTAGTATTACCTAATGTTTTAATCATGCACTTGAGACGTTTACAGAAATTTTGCAAGGGTATGCACCTGTGTCATTAATTTCACACCTGGAACTTTATGCGCTGCAAGTTGCACAAGAGTTTTTCGCTAGTAGCAGGTTTCGCATATAAGCGATATGCGGCGTGTCGGTGAGTGAGTTTGGTGGCTGTAAGCTGGCCGTAACAGCCTTAGAAGCCCCAGTTGGCCATGGGCGCGAGCTCAGCAGGGAGGTAGGTGACACCTGTCTAGCCACACACGGGAGAGGGAGATAGGTAACACCTACGTGGCCACAAAATACCACACATTCCTCCACGCTTCGTCACCTGCACCCACTCTCTACAAACCATTGGGAAGTGCATGGCAGAGGGTACTTAGCATACTACCTCTAGCTAGGATTTCTTCCCGAACCAATTGTGTATTGGGCACAGGAACATTGACGTGCTGTATTTGTTCGAATCTTGGACAACGTGGCGAAACGTAGTGTAATTGGTGGCCAACTTTATTGTACTTGTCTACTGCATACAGATTTCGTCGTCGACTCAACCCCCACACTGTAGTGCGATTACTAGTGTGCGGACGAGACGCTCCACACGGCAGCTTGCGCCGTGCTGGGACGATACGACGCTGCGTAGGAGAGCGCCTGCTGCACTAACTTGTTATTGTCGCAGTTCTTTCGTTTTATTCTTTGAAATTCGTCATTCTTAATGTTCCTAAAACTAAATAACATTACAAAGAAACACACTGCAGAAAGTTGAAACAAGGCACAACAAACAGCAACATGATTTCCTCCGTTTTTTGTTCTTACTGCGTATCATGTGTCTCATTACAGGTCAGTGTTGTTTGTACTGATGATTCAACGGTACTTTCTAAGTGGCTTTCTCGAAGCGGCAATGGATTTTTCTCTTCTGTGAAACGACCTCCTGATGCTTACCCTCCTTGGTCGTAAGTGTCTGAAATCACAGAAATGACACTGAGATGAAAGTTGATAATTGAAGTAGTATTTCCGGTATAATCCTTCTAAGCAACGTGTGAATTTAGCATGCACATGTTTAAGGAGTGAATTAGTGGATTATTTAAATAAAAACTTTTTAATGTAACACGTTTTTAAAACGAACAAAGAAGTACAAAGTAACTTCTCTTAGCCCCATAAAGATTCCAAATACCATACAGATAGCCCTGAAAAGTTGTGCTTGTGAATTTTTAATAGCTATGAAAATACTTGTAAAATTTAAAACTAAAAATGTGCGATGCATGCAATACAAAATTGATGCATGAATATTTCTTCCCCTTTCAGTTATCTACTGCACGTGTCCCGCATTTTTCGTTTTAAATTCTACAAGTATTTTTATAGCCACTGAAAATTCACAAGCACAAATTGTTAGGACAAGTTAGGAATCTGTACGGGATTTTTTTATTTTAAGCTTTTTAATCAATTTTAAAAACGTCTTATATTAAAAAGGTGTTATTTAAATAATTATTTCCTGCTTTTTAGTGTTGTATGTACCATACTCTTTAATCCATTTCAAATATTTCGATGAGTGTATGTCATACTTTTTAATCGATTTCAAACATTTCGATGAGATTACAATAGAAGATTATTCAGGATTATTTCAGTTTCTCTTCACCTGAGTCAAACAGTACAATGCTTCCTCCTAGAATTATCTGAAGAAAAGACCTCAAGAGGAGAAACAGAGAGAATCGAGCTCACAAGGTGCTTATCAGCAACCGTTCTTGCCATGAAACATTCGCAGATGGAACAGGAAAAAGGAAAAAAAAACAGTGGTTTATAAAAAGCACCCTCCACCACACACCAGACATGGAAGCTGGTTAATAGTGCTTTGTCATCGACTACTGAGCTATGTTAAATGTTGAAAGTCTCCAACTCATTGGGATATTATAGTGGTAAACAAATTATCCTCCACCTCACACCAAACAGGAAGCTAATTAATATTGTATTGTCGTCCAGTTCTGAGCGATTGTTGAAAGTTTCAAGCCTCTTGCTCATCGGGGAATTAGTTTAAAATTAATTGAAAAATCTCTACCGAACAAACATAGAAGAAAACGACCTAATAAAATTTGTTAAACAAGAGGTTTTTTTTGCACAGTTTCAGTTTTACAAATGAATTCCGGTGAACTAAGTGGTGCGTCGTATTTATCTACTGCACCCATAAACTCGTTGTAATCCAACAGAGGTTTTGGCTTAACTTTTTGGTATTAGCTTGATGGTCCATTTTCACAACTGATGCCATTGCGTCTGTATGGGATATCAACAACATACATACGTCAGTTTTGTCATACTACTTCGAGATTATTACAGCATCCATCGACCTAAATTCCATCTCACCTCTTTGTATTTTGACATCAATTATTGACGTGTCTTCTCCTTTCATGCGAACAATACGTACTGCATCTGTTCTTCTGCCATGCAAGTAGTGGGAGAGAGATGGACATGTGTAGCAACTGCCGACATATAGCATGTGTTTTATAGCGTACGATTACTAACAAAACGTCGAAACGTATATACGCGACGTCACATTCCTCGCAAGCTCTACTCCTGTCGCATATAAGTGTCGCTAACACTGCAGGAATGACGACTGCTAGCAGTTAGAGATTTCAAGAAACAAACGTTTCAGGAATGGCCGCATATGTGGCAGGTCTCGCAAAAGTCGAAAGGAAAACATTACACTTCAATACAGCCGAGCGTTCTGCCAAAAACTTGATTTTGACACCATTGCTCTAACAATACCATGTTGGGTCACGGCTGTTATCCTTCACATCTTCATAGCATGAAAGTTCAGCCATCTCTGTACTGCTAAGAACACTGAAACGGAGCTATAGACTTCAACCATTTAGGCTTAATACTATGGTGTTCGCGATGTGTAAGACGACAGCGTCAACTTCTCGAGCACTTGATAACATCGGGAATTCAGCAACCTATATTTGTAGCAGAATTGTTACGACACCTGTCCACGGCGGACAATGACAGACAGTATTGCCTCGTTTCTGAAAGAAGAACATTTACGGACACTCTTTCTAGGTTGTAACAATCTAAGGACGATTTTCTTTTTCCCAAATTGATTCTATCGGTGTTGGTCTCACTGTTAATGAATCACCCGCTAACATTTTTTGTTAATATTTGCGTAGTTCTCTGCTTTTGGGGAGTTGGTTTTTTATTGTGTTTATCCTTTATTTCTATTTCTTTATCCTGCCGGGTAGATATGAAAATATTCGATATGCTTTCTATACAAAAATATTTACGCTACGGAACGCTAGTCATCCAGGTATTTTTTCATTTAACATAAACAGAAATCTGATAAAAATATTTATTGATGTTAATGCTAATTATATTTGTCAATAATACATGAAGCATTGCTTTTCTAATGTACAAAATTAATGTCACAGTAATATATCAATGTAAATTCTATGAAAATTATCTGTGGTGTATATAGTCTTTGCTTGTAAGTGCATGCTATGGTGGTCAGTCTGTGAGAAATATAATTAGACAAATGGATTGTAGATGGACCAAGGACAAACTGTGCTGTATTCCACCTGGCTATTAAGTCTTAAGTATAATCGAAGGGGACTACCACTATCTACAGCTTCGTGAATTTCCTTCCGCGCCTCCCATGTGGAGGTTATACAACCCGCACGACTCTGTGAGAGCCCCGTTCGTACAGCAGCGATCTGCGTGTACAGCCATCAGCATGTCACGGCGCTACTTCCCATTCTAAACACCTCATATTAGAGTTTCTTCACGTTCCATTCTCGTGCGGAACGTGTGGAGAGGGATTATGAAATGTCTATGTGTGCACTGGTATTAGTTTCATCTAATTTTTGTAGTTCCCAAAGGAAATATGCATTGGGGGCAGTATTATAAACTATTTGATCAAAAGTATCATGACACTTATTACTGGAAATTAATATGCGATGTGTCCACTCTTCGCCTTCACGATGGGTTGAGTTCTGCTGGGGACATTTTCATCGAGGAATCTAAATGGCTCTGAGCACTATGGGACTCAACTGCTGAGGTCATTAGTCCCCTAGAACTTAGAACTAGTTAAACCTAACTAACCTAAGGACATCACAAACATCCATGCCCGAGGCAGGATTCGAACCTGCGACCGTAGTGGTCTCGCGGTTCCAGACTGTAGCGCCTTTAACCGCACGGCCACTTCGGCCGGCGAGGAATCTAAATGTCTGTGGAGGAATGGCAGTGCACTCTTCCTCAAGAGCCAAAACCAGAGAAGCTAGTGGTGTTGGATGCCGAGACTTGGAGCAAAGTCGACCGCCTCACTCATCCCAAAGATGTTCTTTCTGGTTCAGGTCGAGCTCTGGGTAGGCCAGTCCGTTTTCAGGAATGTTATTGTCCGAAACCATTGCACCACTGCCTAACAGATGTTGATACATATGTAGGAGCACATAAAACCACCCAAAACATACAGGACGCCCTTCTCCGGTTGCAAAGAGGTATCGCTCTCCTGTGTACCAGGACATGAGTTAGCCAGTACCGCAGCCACGGGGGTATGTAACCTTCCAGACGTGATCCAGACTGATCTGCATGTCGTTATGTAAATGCTGAGAAGATCCGTAAGGAGATCAATAAAAGAGACTATAGGACCGTGACGCACATCCTACCGACCAATTAGAAGTGATGAAGCTTGCTTAACATGTCTTCGAATAGGACACAGCAGTCGGACGCATTGCGTCCTTTCCAGACGCGAGCAACCATCCATTTGGAATGCATGTTGCAAGGTGACTGTAAAAATTATGAGCAGTATCTATTATAAATTACGCGAACAATAAATGATTTTAACACACGGAGGATAAGCCTCTCTCAACAAACGGGAGTGTGCATTCTGTTCTCAGTCAGACAATCGGTCTGTTCATATACTTTATAACAATGAAACCGTGTTTAACAACTAATTAAATAAATAGGCCTGCATGAACGACAGAAAGACAAACGCTATAGAATGGAAATGGAAATGAAGTCCCCTGCGTCATAAGGGAACGATGCGGGAGACCACCACCGCCATACTAGGCAAGGTCCTAATGGAAGTGGTATGCCGTTGCCTTCCTCCGACCATAATGGGGATGAATGATGATGATGATGAAGATGTCACAACAACACATGGTCATCTCGGAGCAGGTGAAAATGCCTGACCCCGCCGTGAATCGAACCCGGGACTCTGTGCTCGGGAAGCGATAACGCTACCTCGAGACCACGGGCGGCGGACTACTGTAGAACATATGCTATGAAACAGAGATTGTAATTTTTGGAATAAACATTGACATTGAAATTCAGTTTAAACTGGACCGAATATTTTTATGCAATCAAATTAAGAGGAAACGTAACACATTTCCATGAAACATAAAGGCTGCTGGTGCCTGGCTTGGACGGTTAAGTAACTACAAAAGTAAATTAAATTTCTCCACTGGTGGGCTTCCAAATCATTGAAAGTGCATAAAAAACGAGAATAGCGTATTAAAGGAAACACACACAGGCTCTTCACATTCATACTAATTCGACGCAGAAGAAAGAAAAGAAACTAGAAGAATGATATTCCCTACAACACGCCTAGAGAGAGCATAAGTTTGTTCCACCGGCCACACGCCAATTAGCAAATTCATCAGAGGACTAATTCGGCTCGACAATAGCGATTCGATTATTTTCAGGAATAGGGATGAAGCTAACACTGAACAGAATAGAACCACGTGGCCCGAGCCACACAAAACAACACCAATAAAAATGTAAAATTCCGGAAAGTCTGTTAATTCACGAAAGGAACTATACTCACAGGTAAATCATTGTTAGAGCGTTGCAAGCTAAAGTTAATACTGAGAGCTGAAGGTTCTCGAGACGTTTACTGAATAAGTGGAAGAAAATGAGTAAAGGTACACTCACACTCACCCACTACAGTATAGAAAGCGCTGAGTACAGATGAGGATTAACGATCAGAAGAGTAAAAAAATACAAGAAATACTCACACTGATAAACACTAAACCTAACTGTAATCGGGCGTTGTCCTCATACCATACTCCCACACTTTTGAGTTCTGAACGAACAAAGCCGCTATCCATGTAACTGAACTATTACAGAGGCTATCGTTCCCTAAACCGGATAAAATACTCTGCATGATTATTAGTGGCTGAGGCTGTGAGAGAAATCGATTAAGACTTCAACTAGCGTGGAACTTACACAAATTCAGCTACCATATTAAACCACTTCATACCAGTTCATAAGAGCATCCTCACTCACCAAATGGTTCAAATGGCTCTGAGCACTATGGGACTTAACATCGGAGGTCATCAGTCCCCTAGAACTTAGAACTACTTAAACCTAACTGACCAAAGGACATCACACACATCCATGCCTGAGGCAGGATTCGAACCAGCGACCGTAGCAGTCACGCGGTTCCGGACTGAAGCGCCTAGAACCGCCCGGCCACTGCGGCCGGCCCTCACTCATCAAATTCCCAGGACCGAGTGACCAGCACCCTGACCAAGTCGGGATCCACTCACAGTTTTCAGAGAACATTCTTACCGCACCTTGCCGACTTAAGCACAATAGGACTTCGATTAGACGGAGACTAAAACTCTTTGCCACTCTGTAAGCTTAACCAGGGTTGACTAAACTGCCGTTATAGCAGACAAGATGTGGACGTCCCCCTCCCCCCCCCCCCCCCAATCAGACACTAGGCAAACTCAATATATCAATATACGTATGCATTCACTCCCTCTCTTACTCTAAGATGACAAGAGTTGAAAGAAGGATAGCGGTACAGTATAAATACATTGTAATTAAGCGTGGGGAAGAAATAGGAAGCACATATACGTAATAAATCAATACAGGGTTATAAAATAGACATAGAATAAATATGAATTCAGCGGATGCATGCAGTTGCGGTTGAGTGAAGCAGATTCAGCTGCCGATTCTTTATTCTGGCATATTTATTAAATGAACCCAAAGTATAAGCTGCTAAAGGGCGTGCGAAATGACGTTAAATTGTATTGAAACTTCACAAAGGTGTTAATATGGAGACCCTTCACCGTGGCGTTCTAATTACAGTTCGAGACATTGTAAATGAATGTAGTTTATACTGGGTGTAACGGGTATCGGTGCAGATATCTCTAATGATGACTGAGGACGATGTAGTCAACAGCATTATATCAGTATTTTCGTTATTTGCAGCCTAATAAATACAGCTATTGGAAGCAGTATGTTTTTAGGTTGGGTATTACCTCCAGGTACATGTGACAAGAGCAAGCCAATAATGCTTAATTTCCTCTGGGTGGCAGCTAAGGTGTTGAAGTGTGACGCGTGGGCCCAAAACACTTAGTCTTTACCGACAGGTGTAGTCTATTCAGTGGTGCAGTTTCGCCCGTGCAGAAAACATCAGGTAGTAAATTATGTGACATGTTTGTGGGAAGGCTGTTCGAGGCAGAGAAAAAACAACCAACATAAATCTTAAGGTACCACATCTGAAAATATCTGCTCTTATACCCGTTACACAATGTGTAAGGACGAGGGGCTAAAAGCTGGTTTATTAGTAAACCTCAAGTCAATTGTAAGTGACGAGCCGCGTGGAGGGGCAGCGCGGTTTGAGGCACAATGTCACGGATTGTGCGGCCCCTCCCGCCGGAGGTTCGAGTCCTCCCTAGGGCATGAGTGTGTATGTGTTGTTCTTAGCATCAGTTAGTTTAAGGAGTGTGTAAGTTTAGGGACCGATGACCTCAGCAGTTTCGTTCCTTAGGAATTCACACACAACTGAACATTAATAAGTAACGAGAATATGGATGTGGCACTTGCTCTACAATTTACTTGTTCTACGATTTTCTATTTTGCCTGACCTTCGGCCTAAGGTGCTAGGTAGAAGATTTTACTGTGTGCTGTAGATGATTGGCTCATCGAGTTACTATATTAGGATCAGTCAACTGTCTTTCTTGGACTTGCTGTCCCATGGCTTTTCTGGACTGGTAACAATATTTTAACAGGCCCTCTTGAATTGGTTTTCACTTTTGTACTGTTAAGAGTAACTTCGTGTACTAATGTGAGAAAGACTGCGAGGGAGTGAATATGAGCTTGTATATTTTAACCTTACTAATGTCATGCAGTAATACAGTAGAATGGGTGCTAATAACCACGACACTGAGTGACGCCGGCCTGAGTGGCCGAGCGGTTCTAGGAGCTACAGTCTGGAACCACGCGACCGCTACGGTCGCAGGTTCGAATCCTGCCTCGGGCATGGATGTGTGTGCTGTCCTTAGGCTAGTTAGATTTAAGTAGTTCTAAGTTCTAGGGGACTGATGACCACAGCAGTTATGTCCTATAGTGCTCAGAGCCATTTGAACCATTTGAACTGAGTGACACAAACAAATAAACGACAACATTACCCGGCTGTATTCCCTTAAGTTATTTGAACGTTCGATACGCTGGTAGAAGCTCAAGCTTCACATTTCAGAACGTAACCCCTAACTTAATCCCCCTTTTTTGAAAAATTTCGAAAATTTGTGCTCCAATTTAAGAAAAATTAGTTTTTCATGCATCTCGATGTTTATGATGTATCTCTTGAACTATGTGTTGTATTATGATATAATTTTGCAGGTATATTCATTGGCATGACTGCAAAATCTGTTGCGAATAGTGTTAGTGATAAAGGCGTAATAAATTAAAAGTATTTTAAGGAAAGCTAGTTTTCCATGCATCTCGATATTTATGAAGTCGTGTCTCCTGCACAATGTATCTATTATGATATAATTTTGCACGTACATTCATTAGCATGTGTGGATAATGTCTACAAACACTGCTGCGAATAGTGTTAGTGATAAAGAGGTAATAAATTGAATACCTGATGCTGAAATTTTACTGCATGAACAGCGAAAATGTAGTAAGCTGTAAGCTTTTATTCTTTCATTATTTCGTGAGGTGTGTCAGCAGTTAAGAGTTTCGAAAAGATTTGAAATTACGTGTAAAGTTATTGGGAAATTACTAAATACTTTCATTATGAAATAATGGGTAGATGTGGTCCAGGTAATTTGCGAGGCTGTGAGTCACGCTGCCTGAAGAGTTATACGCGGTTTTTAACTGTAATACTTTACTTGTGATGTTTAAACCTTTAACTTAAGAGTATACATCGTAACGGGGAGATTATACCAGCATTTTGAATCTTTAAGTTCGGTGAATAATTATATGAAATATTGAAAATCAATGATTTATTGCTCCTGGAAGCCCTAAGATATGCAACCTACATCTGTGATTGTGAACTGTTTTAGACATTTAGTAATATAAGGGGTGGAGAAAAATTGTGTCACGAATTTAATCATGGATAGCTGATGCTAGTAGGAACCAAAATTACTAATGTCGTGTAGGTCGACAACGCACCATTTTTAAACTATGGAAACTTGACGCCACTCGCTCCGATTGGCCGTGGAATTGCCCTGTTGCCATTCGTCGGTTGTCCGGCAGCGCACACACACATACAACAGTCGCTCGCCCCTTCACTGCCACATAGGTCTTGCTGTTTGTCTCCACCTCACGTCAGAGGCATTCACACGTAGGCTTCGCTTCAGAGCACACACACGTCACCTGCGATTTAGTGATACAGTAAGCATGCCGGCACAGTATCCGTTTGAAGAACAACGCGATATGGTTTTTGTTTATGGACTAGCCGACGATAATACGCATGAAGCTCGACGGTTGTATGAGGAACAGTACCCAGCAAGAAGGCACCCACCCCGCACACGTTTACAGCAATTCACCGGCGACTTGGCGAAACAGGCTGGTTAGAGGCATATCATGGTGATGCTGGAAGATCTCGAACACGACGGGATGCTGTATTTGAAGAGACTGTTCTCGACCCTTTCGGGGAAGCACCTGCGACAAATACTCGAGCGATTGGCCACGACATGGGGGGGTCACTCATCGGTTAGTCTGGGACGTTTTGCGGCATGACGGCCAGCATCCGTTTAGTTTCCATCTTGTCCAAGACCTAAATCGTGTGGCGGACTATGGAGAGAGACTAGGGTTTACCCGGTGGTTTCTGCGACGTGTTGCACGAGATCCCAGAGTTCGACACAATTCCGATCGACCTTACGAAGCTTGTGTCGAGTCAGAGGGTCGCCAGTTCGAGCACCTGCTTTAAGTAAACAGTGTCCTAGCTACAAAAAATTTTGTAAAATACTTTCCGTACGCGAACTAACAGCTGTTGACGGGTTTGTTCCCGGTACGTCTTAGCATGAAACTACAATGGATGTGCGGGACCCCGACGCATTCGCTCTCAGGCCCCCAGAGTGGAAGGCTGGCGCACTACCACCGAGCGTGCGGGCCGCCTTGGATACATGGCGATCTCCGGCAGGCAAAGCATTCGCGGTCATGCGTTGTCCAGAGCATACAGCAACAGGGGAATCCCGCGGCCAATCGGAGCGCGACGAGCCAAGTTTCTGTAGTTTAAAAATTGTGCAAAATAGATTAAGGAAAGGCAAACCTACGTTTCTAGCATTTCTAGACTTAGAGAAAGCTTTTGACAATGTCGACTGGAATACTCTGTTTCAAATTCTGAAGGTGGCAGGGGTAAAATACAGGAAGTGAAAAGCTATTTACAATTTGTACAGAAACCAGATGGCAGTTATAAGAGTCGAGGGACATGAAAGGGAAGCAGTGGTTGGGAAGGGAGTGAGACAGGGTTGTAGCCTCTCCTCGATGTTATTCAATCTGTATATTGAGCAAGCAGTAAAGGAAACAAAAGAAAAATTCGGAGTAGGTATTAAAATCCACGGAGAAGAAATAAAAGCCTTGAGGTTCGCCGATGACATTGTAATTCTGTCAGAGACAGCAGAGGACTTGGAAGAGCAGTTGAACGGAATGGACAGTGTCTTAAAAGGAGGATATAATATGAACATCAACAAAATCAAAATGAGGATAATGGAATGTAGTCGAATTAAGTTGGGTGATGCTGAGGGAATTAGATTAGGAAATAAGACACTTAAAGTAGCAAAGGAGTTTTGCTATTTGGGGAGCAAAATAACTGATGAAGCTCGAAGTAGAGAGGATATAAAATGTAGACTGGCAATGGCAAGGAAAGCGTTTCTGAAGAAGAGAAATTTGTTAACATCGAGTATAGATTTAAGTGTCAGGAAGTCGTTTCTGAAAGTATTTGCATGGAGTGTAGCCATGTATGGAAGTGAAACGCCGACGATAAATAGTTTAGACAAAAAGAGAATAGAAGCTTTCGAAATGTGGTGCTATAGAAGAATGCTGAAGGTTAGATGGGTAGATCACATAACTAATGAGGAGGTATTGAATAGAATTGGAGAGAAGAGAAATTTGTGGCACAACTTGACTAGCAGAAGGGATCGGTTGGTAGGACATGTTCTGAGGCATCAAGGGATCACCAATATAGTATTGGAGGGCAGTGCGGAGGGTAAAAATCGTAGAGGGAGACCAAGAGATGAATACACTAAACAGATTCAGAAGGATGTAGGTTGCAGTACGTACTGGGATATGAAGAAGCTTGCACAGGATAGAGTAGCGTGGACAGCTGCATCAAACCAGCCTCTGGACTGAAGACCACAACAACAACAACAAAAATTGTGCATTGTCGACCTACACAACATTAGTAATTTTGGTTCCTACTGCTATCAGCTATCCAGGGTTAAAATTTCGTGACACATTTTTTTTCCACCCTGTATAAGGGGCGATGAAAAAGTTCCCCTTTGCGGTCCACCCAGCGCGACTCCGATGATGGCATATAACTACCGACATGTATTTTCACGAAAACGCTGTGTCAACCGACAGGCATGACTGCCCATAAGAACACAGCTCGAAAGCTGACACCGAGGAGCGTCACCAAAAAGCTGTGAGGCGGCGTCCATTCCTCACATGCCGCGCGGCCGGGCGCCGGCTGGGAAAGCGCCAGATTTCGCCGCACTTCTTGCCGCGGCCGAGTCCTCTTCTTGCCTCGAGCGCCGCACTCTCGCGATAACGAACCGCCGCCCGCTGCCCGCTGACCAGGACACGCCGAAGACAAAGAAGGTGACCACAAGAAGCGCACTATTCAATGGCGGCGGCTATGCGCCGCGACGACACGAGAGCAGAGCAGGGCAGGCCGCAGAGATTCCGTTCAGCTGGCCGCCCGACAGAGAGGAAATGCCTGGCGTTAGGGCCATCTGTCGCTTCCGAGACGTACCGACGTTCACTCATACGACGTATCACATTGCGTGCACCGTCCTCACATGGGACTAGTTTCTCAAAATGAAGCATGTCCAACGTATTTTCCGACGCGGCTGGCTCACGCTTGTGGTGCTCGATGGGTGTGCCCTAGTGCTAAAACGAGGGTGTGCTGAAAAGTAATGCCTCAGAGTATTTTTTATGAGAAAACTATTGAAACTTCCTGGCAGATTTAAATTGTGTGCCGGACCGAGACTCGAACTCGGCCAGAATTAAGGCTGTGAGGACGGGGCGTGAGTCGTGCTTGGGTAGCTCAGTTGGTAGAGCACTTGCCCGCGAAAGGCAAAGGTCCCGAGTTCGAGTGTCAGTCCGGCACACCGTTTTAATCTTCCAGGAAGTTTCGCATCAGCGCACACTCCGCTGCAGAGTGAAAATTTCATTCCGGAGAAAACTATTGTTCTAAATTAAAAAACGCGTGATTAACACTCTACAAATTTATTCTTAATTACATAATTGTATACTTCTGCTGTTAGAACGTTCCGGATTGTACCATGCATAATACAACCACGTCGGTGCGTGAAAACAGCGTGCTGTAAAAGAGTTTTGAATTCTGAGAGGTCGTCCACACAAAGAGCATCGTCTCCTTCATCATGACAATGCCAGACCACACTCGAGCGCTGCGACATCTGCTCATCCCTCATACAACGCCGACTTTACCCCACTCGATTATCATCTGATTCCAAAAAGTAAAGAGCACTTTCGAGGACTTCAGTATGATAGCGACGAAACGGCGCAGGCTGGGGTAAGGCTGCAGTTCCGTCAATAAAATAAAACATTCTGCAATGATGGTATCAATAAACTGTTCTCTCGATGGGAGAGATGTGTTCGTCGCAAGCCGGCCGTTGTGGCCGAGCGGTTCTAGGCGCTTCAGTCTGGTACCGCGCGACCGCTACGGTTACAGTATCGAATCCTGCTTCGGGCATGGATGTGTGTGATGTCCTTAGGTTGATTAGGTTTAAGTAGTTCTAAGTTCTAGAGGACTGATGACCTCAGATGTTAAGTCCCATAGTGCTCACAGCCATTTTGTTCGTCGCAAGGGTGACTATCTTCAGAAATAAATGTGTAGACATGAAGAACAAAGATGTAAAATGTTAATGCGGTTAGTTTCATTTAAATAGCTTTAAGGTTTTTCACATGAGATATTCGGAGCCATTACTTTTCACTACACCGTCGTATGACCTCAGCACTTGTAGGCGACTATATACTTGTTGATTACACAAGCAAACTATGTTAGAGATGATGTATTGTCCTGTAAATAATATCTCCCTTTTACTTGGTCTGCCATACACAAAAAGGCAGCGATTCTTACGTACAACCGAATGAAGATTAAACCTCAGATTTACGAAAAAAATAACAATGCGTATGCTTAATTTATTACGTTAGTAGTCCTTTTAACTTAAAACAAGCCGTCCCTCGGACATAGGTGTGTGTATTGTTCTTAGCATAAGTTCGTTTAAATTATTTTAAGTAGTATGTAAGTCTAGGGACCGATGACCTCAGCAGTTTGATCCCTTAGAAATTCACACATATTTGAACTTTTTTTTCAAACTACGCAAATGCCACGGGTTTTTGTTGTAGTTGTTATCGAGGAATATTAATATGTTTTGCTTATTTACTGATACCGGTAAGAAAGTGAAAACTGTTCTATTTCACCCGATCGTAGATTCAGGTTCTACGGAAAACTCTTCTGTTTCGTATTTTCAAATTAATGCACTGATTAATTAAATATTTACTCTTCCGTAAGTTACGCGAAAAATTCCTGTTCCTGCCTATCATCCTTCATATTTCATTTAAATTTTAGAAAGGAGCCAGCGACGTTATTACTTTCAGAGATAAAACTTTCTGTACCAGCTTCTGTTCAATAATTCCCTTTGTTAATTCATGACTCCCTATCTCTTATAAATATAATTATTTTAAGTAATGATTTTAAATTACAAATCTAGCGGCGTATTAAAATTTTTCCGTACTACTAGAATAAACTTTTCCTCCTAGGACTTTCCTTTTGTTAACTACTGTCTATTCTTTCTTTACTTTCATTAGGGGAGCAAATGTATTTTCTATTCTTTTTTCCGGTATTTTCTTACTTTAAATCTATTTTTTGATTAAATGGGTAATAGCTTTTGTATACTGCAATGCAAATTTCTTTTTCCTGTGTATCTACACTCGCTGCCTGCGAATGCTATAGTATTCCCACGTTTCCACTGCAACTTTTACCTTCTTCTTTAACACGTACAAGCAAAATAAACTCATTCATTTCAGGTGTTCGTGTCTCGCTACTCAGAAATATGGTACCAAATTGTGACCGATGCTCTATGCAAGCTATTCATTAAGTAGTAAATAGTGTTGTTCCTTGCTTCAGGTGATTCAAAAAACATCTACTTCCAAATAAGGTATCAGTAAGCAAAAGTTACTGTGAGGGGTTCCAAAATTATCACGTCCTATGACCTCGAACTATCCAGGCACCATTTGTCATAGCGCCATTTCATCCTACAAATGACAGTGAGCCTGTTTTAGTACTTAAATCATATATAATCACAATACCAGCAGGAAAAATAGTCACGGTCCCAATAGACGTGATGCTGCGTATGGATCAGGTATGAATTTAGGATAACCTTCCGGCAACTTTGCTTTAAACATATGTCCAAACCCGCTCGAGACGTAATTTACCTAGCGATCAATTAATGATCTACATCTCTTTTGGATAAAAATCTTAACTGAAACTGAGCTACAGAAAAAAAGCAAAACGTACCCAATTAATCACAAAGATAATTGCTTTCCTGTTCGCAATTGGATTATCGTACTCCGCCGATCTGTACGCATTCGACACCCACCTCAAAACAAAACTTAGAACTACTCGTACGAAAACCGAAAAGAACATCGTCCTGGTCTTCTTTCAATCGGGCTTCTGACTATTTTGAAGCGAGCCGCCACAAATTCCTCTCCTGTGCCAACCACTTCATCCCAGGGTAGCACTTACACCCACGGCCTCAATTGTTTGTTATATGTACACCGCCTGGCACGAAAATGTGGAACACCCAGAAAGGGAGAAGGAAACGAAATAAAACTTAACGGGATGAGAGGTTATGTGATGTTATTTAAGTGATTACTCCCCTGAGTTGATTACAAAGTCGAGTCAAATTTCCAAAGAACTTGTAATATGCTCCCTGCCGTGCGGTCTAACGCACTGCTTTCCGGGCGGAAAGGCGTGCAGGTTCCTGGCACGAATCCACCCGACAGATTAGTATCGAGGTCCGGTGTGCCGGCCAGTCAGTAGATGGTTTTTAAGGTGGTTTTCCATCTGCCTCGGCTAATTCGGACTGGTTCCCCTTATTCCGCCTCAGTTACGCTACGTCGGCGATTGCTGTGCAAACACTTTCTCCACGTACCGGTACACCATAATTACCACGCAAACATTGGGGTTGCACTCGTCTGGTGCGATACGTTCCCGATGGGGGCGGGGGGGGGGGGGGGATCCACTGGGGGCCGAGCTGCACAGTTTTGGTGTGGTGTTGTGTAACACTGCGGACTGCGGCGGAGACGAAGCCTCTCCGTCGTTTCTAGGTCCACAGTTCCATACAATACAATACAATACAACATGATCCCACTCATCAGTATAACGGTACACCTCCCTGACATGTACGCATGCACTGATTTGGTTGGGAAGGGCTCATAAAGTCGTATCATTTCCCAAAGCAAGCTGGCGTACCGCAATTTTATCTTGTCCGTGATGTCCAGGCAATTGGCATTGGGGCTAATCGATTCCCGACCTAGTCCCACATATGTTCTATCGGGGGAAGATCTGGAGATCTTGCTGGTTACTGGAGTATCTCAACATCAGGTGGACAGTTCATAGAGACATGTCCCTGTGTGGACGAGCATTGCTCTGTTGGAAAATAGCACCGCGGTGCCATCGCATGAGAGGTAACACATGATGTTTGTGACGTGCTGTTGTGCCGCCAGAGTTCCCTCAGTCGATATCAGCAGTTACCTCAAGTTATACTCAACGGCTCGACACAACATGACGCCCAGGTCATCGCCGTACTCGCCGGCGATGGTCAGCAGGCGTACCGCAGAATCGCGGCTAACCGCTGAACACGCCGTTCGTCGGGAGCGCGTATTTCCCGGTTACGACACCACTCCATGCGCTGCCTTTTGCGTTGTGGTGTCGTGCCAGCTTACGTATGGGACAGTAGTTGCCTAGTCCGGCTGTTACCGGGCTCCGACCAACGGTACGGTATGACACAGAATGTGGCAGAGAGTCTATTACTTGTTAGCGGAGTGCAGACACGGAATTGAAGGGGATACGATGTGCTTGGTCCGCAATACCTCCTGTGGTGGCCAGACTTGGTCGACTGGGACCTTGACGACGAATATGCCTACCCTGATGGTCCCATGCAGTTTAACAACGGTCCACTGTCGCATCCGAATGCCGCACAGATCTGGATATTGCACCATAAGACTAACTGGCCAAATGGAGATCCATAATGAGGACCCTTTCAAATGCCCAGTTGATGGCTGATGACGCTGTCCCATACGAATATGCGGCGTCTCCACACCCTTCACAGGATCGTTCGACACTGATAACGCGCCTTATATACCCTACCAGGCCTGGTAACAACACTAAACACGAGCCGGCCGGGGTGGCCGAGCGGTTCTAGGCGCTACAGTCTAGAACCGCGCGATCGCTACGGTCGCAGGTTCGAATCCTGCCTCGGGCATGGATGTGTGTGATGTCCTTAGGTTAGTTAGGTTTAGTAGTTCAAAGTTCTAGGGGACTGATGACCTCAGAAGTTAAGTCTCATAGTGTTCAGAGCCATTTGAACCATTTGAACTAAACGCGAACAAAACTCTGGAGGCCATTCTACCTATCACAGACACTGCAACTCTAAGCACTTACGCACGTTCCGATGGTGTGTACGTCTATGAATTTACATTGACATTCGACCTTGTCTTCTGGGTGCTCCACTTTTTTACCAGGTAGTTTATATTTCAATCTATGTCTTTTCCTTCAGTTTTCAAGCTCAACAGATCTCTCTTGCACCATGAAAGTTGTTCCTTCATGTCTTAACACATGTCCTGTCACGTAGTCCCTTCTTCTTGTAAATGTCTTCTGCATGTTTCTCGCCTGACCCAATCTGCGACGTCGCTGTGGCCGAGCGGTTCTAGGCTCTTCAGTCCGGAACCGCGCTGCTGCTATGGTCGCAGGTTCGAATCCTGCCTCGGGCTTGGATGTGTGTGATGTCCTTAGGCTAGTGAGGTTTAAGTAGCTCTAAGTCCAGGGGACTAATGGTCTCAGATGTTAAGTCCCATAGTGCTTTGAGCCATTTGAATTTGAACCAATCTGCAGAGAACTTCCTCGTGTCTTATCTAATTTTCAACTCCATACACATCACATCTCAAGCGCTTCGATTCTCTTGTGCTTCGGTTTCCCACCGTCCATGATCCACTTATATTCGTATGCAGAAATTTCTTCCTCAAATTAAGGCCGATTTTTGATACTGGTTACTTCTTTGGGCCGGGAATACCCTCATTGCCTTTAACAAGTTTGCTCTTCATATCGTCCATGCTTCGTCCGTCATTTATAATTTTGCTTCCAAGATAGTACAGTTCCTTCTCTTCGTCTACCTCGTGGACCCCAGTTTTGAAATTAAGTTTGTCAGTAATCTCATTTATGGTGCTTTCATGTGTCTTCGGTTTACTTTCAGTCCGTCGTGTGTGTTCATTAGCTACTTCAATCTGCTTAACAGGTCTTGTCACTTTCAGTAACATCAGCGAATCTTATCGGTGATATCATTTCATACTGAATTTTAATCACACTTTTTAACCTTACTTTTATTTCCATAATTGCTTCTTCGTTGTATATGTTGAATAGTAGTGGCATAAGACTATTTCCCTGCCTTACACCATTCATATTCTGAACACCTGTTTCTTGTTGTTCTCTCTTGGTTCTCGAATATATTGTGTATTACCCGTCTTTCCCTGCAGCTTACACCTAATTTTCTGAGAACTTTGAACATTTTAAACCACTTTACATTGTCGGGTGCTTTTCCTAGGTCAGCAAATTCTATGAAAGTTTCTTGATTTTTCTTTAGTCTTGCTTTCATTCCAAAGCGCGACATCAAAACTGCCTGTCTGGTAACTTTACCCTTCCAAAGTCCAAACTGATCATCATCTAACTGACGCTCAGTTTTCTTTTTCGTAATTTTTTATATTTTCTTGTCAGCCACATAGTTGTATGAGATGGTAAGCTAATTGTGCGACAGTTTTCCCAATTGTCCGCCCTTGCTCTCTTTCCGTTGTATAGATGATATTCTTTGGAAAAGCCTGATGGACTGTCTCCACACTCATAATTCTAAGAACCAATTTGAATAACCGTTTGGTTGCCACTTCATCCATTATTTTATTTTCCTAAGGAATGTTATTTATACCTTCTGCCTTGTTTGTTTGCAAGTGTTCGAAGCTCTGTTCAAATGGTTCAAATGGCTCTGAGCACTATGGGACTTAACTTCTGAGGTCATCAGTCCCATAGAACTTAGAACTACTTAAACCTAACTAACCTAAAGACATCACACACATCCATGCCCGAGGCAGGATTCGAACCTGCGACCGTCGCAGTCGCGCGGTTCCAGACCGTAGCGCCTAGAACCGCTCGGCCACTTCGGCCGGCGGAGCTCTGTTAAACTCTTACTTAAAACTGGATATCGACTTCCATTTTTCCCCCACGTCATCGGACAGTTCTTTAAGTGGTTTCTTTATCATTTATTTTATCGTCTCTGTCGTCTTTCTTAAGCTGTAGCATCTGCCACCTCCTTTCCAACTTTATTTGTCCCTTTAATTTTCCTGATATTCAACAACACAACATTTCGGTTTCCCCACTGCTCATTTTTATTTTCCTTATAGATGAAGGTCGTTTACATTGCATGTGCTACAATGTTTCTTACTTCTTCGTTGTAATTCCCATGTTTCGTGATGTTATTTTATGTTATATAGGAATTATTCCTCTCCAACTTTAATTTCTCGCTGGTTATCATTCATGTTGTTACTTCCTATCACGACTGTTTCGAGTTTATGTAATCTTCAGTGAAAGTTTGCGGTCAGCAGTCTGTCTAAGTAATTTCAAATTTATTCCAAATGTTGTGTAATTCTGTTTTCTTTACTAAATCTTGGTGTCAATATTTGTTCCATCTTTCAGATCGTCAATTCTTGGCTTTCTTTTTGAAAATAAACGTATAAGAAAAGGCATGATAAGAAAGGCAAAAAATTACTTTCAATATTTCGTACACGGTACTAAATTTAACATATGATTTCAGTCGATGAAAACCTCAGTACGTGGAATGCAGGATTTAAGTAAAATATTCCTGAATTACCATTCAATAAGACACATTATTTACGTCCAGATGTCATTTTTTTATTCAGTAAACTCCACAAACAATTACAACCCATAATAATACAAAACGATTACAAATCAAGTTCTCAACCAAGGCAAACACAATTTAAAGCCAACAACTGAACGTATAATCAACTTATAGATCAGAAACGAACTTTGTCAGAAATAAACATTAAATGCACTAAACAAAACGTCTGTGTTGTTTCCTAGGTAGTGCAGCTACTTGCTAACTAGTTATTTACATCTTGAGCTATACCTCTTCTGGTGAGAGAATTTCACGATGATGATGATGATGATGATGATGAAAGGGATGGGTGGTCCAACTATTCTGCTCTGCTTATAAGTTACTCTTCAGTTACCTTGAAAGTTTCACTTATTGGGGCATAAATAACGTTTTATTTTCTTTCTGTGTCGTTAGACATCTACGATGTTCTCAGGTGCAGTTGGTAAAGTGGGTGCTAAGATGGCAGTAGCTTCCTCAAACGTTATTGTATGCCAAAAATCTCTTTTTTTGCAAATATTTTATTCGACATTTTTCAATTTTTTTGTAAATTTTTGAGAAATGTTATATTGCGTTTTACTGCATAGGCTCCGTCTTTTTTTCGATGACGTACGATTCGGTGTTTTTGTTTTGTTGGTGGCATACACCTTTTTGCCGATTTCTATCAGGTAATTTTACCTTTCTTCTTCCTTCGCGTCGCGCGAAGTCCGTAGCGTGACGTTGGGCTGACAAGAAGTTAGACGCTTTCGTATCGTCACAGCTGACGCGTCCGCATCAAGTCTAAGGGACGGGATGGAGTAATTCTAAAATTCCTATGCCTCTCCCATAACGCTACTATGAAGATAAAAAGCAAATGGCTTCATTGTGGTAACCACCGCTCAAAAGCCACCACAACTCGACACTTGCCTTCTGTTTAAGGGAATACTATCAGGACGGGGTGTCAAAGAACATTTATCGCTTTATTCCTACTGAAGTATTGCGGAGCAGTTTTTTCTGCGCAGCTGGGCGACGGGCGCTGAAAGACAAGCCCATGTACTGTCACGCCGGGCTCCACGGCGCGTCTCGTTCGGAGCCTACGCGTAAGAGACAGAGGTTTATTCAAAGGAGGATCCGCCCGGCAGAAAGGCCACTCGCGCTAGGTTATACTGCTGCTTTGTACGGAATCGTACCCCGCCGTCGAAATGTCGCTTGTTAATGCTAACACGTCGCCGCGAGCGTAAAGGTTCCGTGAGCGCTTCCTTTTGTCGTGGGTAACAGTAGCCGGGAATTCTTCCGCCATTCTTCAAGTGCCTCCGAGGAGACAAGTTCCAAAGGGGCGAATCCTCCCGTTTCTTGGCGTCGAGGAGGGATGTGTCACAGATGAAGCTACTCGTGTAAAGCTACGACTCTGTGCGCTAAAAGTCTGCTACCGTGCTTCCGCCTAAGATCGTGACAAGACAGGTGCGTGTCTTCGTGAATGAGATGATTCCACTAGAGTGCTCCGAGGAAGCGAGTGGAGGATGAGCTTGCGATCGATGAGAACACCTGTGCAGGGGGAGGAGAGACGAACCAGCCTAGCGCCGGTGGCTGCGGGGTACGAAGTGCTAACTAGAAATCAAGTCGCCGCTTATTCGGGCTCGTTGAGCCTGAGGCGGGCGAAGTCCTCGAAGACGATGTTGTCGTCGTCGTCGGCTGCGTAGCAAGAGTTCTCGTAGCGGGTGCGCTCGATGCTCTTCATCTTCTTGATGGCCTGAGCCTTCTCGCGTTCAGCGGTGCCTGCGCAGGAGGAAAAAAAAAAAGACATACCGTAAGCAGACCACTCCTGTTTAACGTAATGATTAAAACTTTAGGCAAAAGTGTGTCACTGAATAAGAACAACAATGGAAAGTGTCATGCACTCGTAAATAGTAGGTACACTACTGGCCATTAAAACTGCTACACCACCAAGATGACGTGCTACAGATGCGAGAGTGCACCGACAGGAAGAAGATGCTGTGATATGCAAATGATTAGCTTTTCAGGGCATTCACACAAGGTGCCCATCTAGTCACATGGAAACCTGCAGTTTAGTCCAATTCACAAAAACTAAGAAAACAAGCAGAGGTCAAAAACAGATTAAATGCCAACAAGATAATTGTAGTCTCAGATGTTAATCGAAATCTGAACGTTTCCACAGGCCATAATACGCTGGTACGAAGCCAAAGGGTTGGAAAATTGTAAATGAATTATGTTAAAAGTTGGGAATCGCTATGGGCGCCGTTGTAATAATGCAAACGACACCCGTAGAGAATCTGCAGCGATGTGCTTTCGCACGTTGTATATTATGCGATCATTTGGCCATCTCATATAAATAAAGTGATATATCGGATGCTGTGGCATCAATCAACAATATTTCACTCACTTTTGGATGTACATAGTAATTGCATCTTCCTTATGTTTATTATAGGCCAGAAATAATCATTAATATATGTTCAGTTACTAATTTATACCTGGATTCATAACTCTACGATTTAGTGACCCGGATCCCATAAGTAAATAAAGCTGTCATCAACCCAACATTGGACTGAAGACCACAGTACTTTGCTGGGCAAGATCCTGTTGGAGGTCAAAGGTGAGCGAAGTAATAAGTAAAAACCTAACATCCTATGACTGAGCATAGAAAGAATTAACTGCTTTGCCTCGGTGCTTGTAATAGCCGATAACATTACTGTAACGTCATATAGTTCAGTAGATAATTGTAGAGCCATCAAAGCATACGTCATCGCACGACTGCACAGCTATTCATCTTAAAGCTTGGACACTAGATGAGAATATCTTAAACCGAAGCAAACAGTCGGTGGCTGCACGTTAATGACTGCCCGACCCTTGTATTGGCCACATTTAACGTAGATATGAGAGGTGAGAGGAAAGTTCCCTCCGGCTTACCTGGAGCTGGGTGCAACAGCTTGAAAGGCACGTCGGTCTGGAGTTCGCCGCCCAGGGTGCCACAGTTGAGCTTGACGCGCAGGGAGTACGAGATGACGATACCGATGGCGTCTGTGGTGTTCTTGCCCTCGCTGACCAGTGTGGAAGACGCGAGGTTCACGTCGTCGTCCTGTGGAAAGTACAGCCCAACTCCGTCAGGGCGCCGAAACAGTCCTGTAGCTGCTTACATTGGTTGACCGACAAGTTAGTATCTGGTGACACTCTTTTCAGATCTCCCCCCACTCTGGCATCATACTTAACATGAAATATTCAATGGGACCACAAGTCGGACAATAAGTGTCATATAAGGTCAATACTTCGTGTGTCATAACAGTCCCTTATATTAAAGCATCCTCAATGCATTATCTTCACATGCTTATTTTCCCAATATGATTGTCTGTTTCAGAATTCCACAACAGATAGTGTTACAAAAGTGGTGGCTTCGAAAATCCTGTATGATTACCCCACTCTGTCCAAGAACCAGTTCATACCAGACCGCCATCCCTGTTTACTGGGCATTTGCTTTTAGACACCAAAACAGAACACGGCCTAGTCCCAGTATTTCTCAGTCAGAGATAGAGGCCAATACCACAGTCATTAAAACAGAAAAGTTATTTTAATTTGGACTAAGACCCTCTTATCTGTGAGTTTAAAGATCTCAGCCATTGTAAATTGGTCAATATGACGAAATCCTCCCCCACAATTACCATTCTGTCAAAGTAACTTTGTTACTGTGGTCTTCAGGCTCAAGACGGATTTGATGCAACCCTCCACGCTAGTCTATCCCTGCAAGAGTCTTAATTTGTGCGTAACTACTGCCTCCTATATCCTCTTGAACCTTCTTACCTCAGTCAAGCGACTCCTCTCCCACAACTTCTCAAACTCTGATCTTCCACTACAATTTTAACTTCTCAAACTTCCTTCCATTACCAAATTGACAATTCCTTGATGTCCCAATTTATGAGCTACCCCCTCGTTTTACTCTCGCTGTGCTATAAATTTTTTCCCAAATTCGGTTCAGTAACTACTCATTAGTTATTGCATCTGTTCATCTAATCTTCAACCTGTAGCCCACATTTCAAGAACTTCTGTTCTCTTCTTGTTCGTCGTCCACGTTTCATTTTCGCACAAGGCTGCACTACAGATGAATACTCTCCAACAAGAATTTATATTCAATGTTAACAAGTTTCACTTTTCCAAAAAACGCCTTTCATGATATTGCCAGACTTAGTTTTATATCCTCTCTACTTCGGACGTCGTCAGTTATTTTGCTGCCAAATAAAAGACTTTTAGTGTCTCTTTATCTAATCTACTTCCCATCATCACCTGATTTGTTGCAACTCTGTTCCATTACTCTTGTGTTACTTTTGTTGATTTTCATCCTATAACTTTTTTTCAAGACATTATCCATCCCCTTCACTTGAACCTCCGAGTCCTTTGCCATCTCTGACAGGATCACAATGTCATTGACAAACGTAAAAGTCGAAAATCAGATCAAACCCAAAATGTTTCATTTGGAGCTGATATCTACACCCCGCTTACGCTGCGTTACACGATTCTTGAAACAGGCAATGAAAAAAAGTCACGAACTGTGACAGTCTCAATGTACCTTCGTGATTTTGTCGTCCGTGTATTGGCCATACGAGATGTGACATTGTGGGAACTCACTCACCTTGAGGTATCCGTCGAGCGCGATGCCGTACCGGTCCTTGTTGCTGGCGGCGCAGGGTACCAGGTAGAAGACTTTGGTGAAGGAGGCGCCGGGCGTGATGGGGCAGCCCTCGCGAGTTTCCAAGCTGGCCACGTGTCGCGAAAACTGCGCGTTCACCATCGTCACCTCGCAGTGCTGCACCACGTACACCTGCAGCGCACACCACAAACAGATGCGTCACCACGCAGGCCTCGAGTACAAGGTGGGTGATGAGAAGTTTTTGACATTTGAAGGAAATGTCATGAGGAAGACCTTTGATACAGTGCGAGACACGGTTTGCTGGAGATGAAAGGACCAGGAATGGCACGAACTGATGCAGCAACACTGTCCATGAAATGAAAGGATGTAGGTCTGTATGGGCAGAACATGTGCTTCACAAGTCTGAACACGAAAAGCAGTGCTGGGGGAAGACCCAATGGAAGCCTCTGCTTCACAGACACGGGAAGTGGTGTATGGATGAAATCGTGAGATTTCCCACGCCCGGGTTCCCGGGTTCGATTCCCGGCGGGGTCAGGGATTTTCTCTGCCTCGTGATGGCTGGGTGTTGTGTGATGCCCTTAGGTTAGTTAGGTTTAAGTAGTTCTAAGTTCTATGGGACTGATGACCTAAGATGTTAAGTCCCATAGTGCTCAGAGCCATTTGAACCATTTGAACCAAATCGTGAGATGCCTACGCAGCTGGGGTTGAACATTACTAGATGCAAAATTCTCCCTGGAGGCAACGTCGATACGTTTGACTTCCATAGAGCTGAGACATGATGTATAGTCGATTAATAGAAGCATTACATCTCAGAAATGGTTAAATTACGCATTGCTAGACCAAGACAAACATACGAGAGTCGCAATGGAAAATGAAAGTGAAATCAACGTGTGTAATGAAGGCACCGCTTCAGTATGGTTCCTGTGTTGACGAGGATAGCAGGTATCACCAACTTACCTCATGGATCAACAAGGAGGGAGGGAGACGACGTACGTACCTTGATGTTCTTGACGGTCTTCCTGGAGTTGTTATTGATAATGATGTTGGCTGCGAGCTTCTCGCCGTGGTAGTAGATCTCGCGGTCGAGGGTGACCTCCAGGTTGATCTTGCCCTGGGAGAAGGTGAAGCCCTTGCTAACCAGGGAGCTGGGAAGACGGCGGCCGCGGGTCGGTGGCGCGTATTGCAGCTGTGGGAATAAAACAACACACCACATGACTCTCTTGTGCTCTGTCCTAGGCACCTGTCACATAATAATGCCGAGAAACATACGACAACTCAAGGGCCCCCCAGTACTTGTCACGTCGTGTTGCTAGAACCATGTGATCTCCCCCGATCAAGGAAACAAGGAAGAGTAGGATTTAACAGTCCATCGACGGAGGCTTCATCACCCTAAGGTACGAGTTCAGATTGGGGAAAGATGCGGAGGGACATATGATCGTGTCCTTTCCAAACGAAATATCGGGTCGTTTACGTTCAGCGATTTTGGGAAACAACGGAAAACCTAAATCATAGCCGCCAAACGGGAATTTGAACGATTGTGCTCCAGCAGGGGAGTCCAGTGTTATACCGCTGCGTCATTTCACTTATAGTCAGTAGTACCCTCAATAGAGCTACACGCAATGTAATTACTATAGTTGACCACGTAAAGTAGCTTATGCCATGTAGTTACCGAAACCATTTTGCCTAACACTTCAGATTCTACTCAGTATTATGATATTTCAGTTTACAGAACACCTTTCCATGCTATCACCAGTCAGCATTTTACGTCCTCTTTCCTTATGGCAATATCACTCATTTCGCCTCCGAAATAACGAAATTCATCTAATACCTTTTAGCGACCCGTCCGGATAACCGAGTAAGTTAACATGCCACTTCAGAGAGGCGAACCCGTCCCGGATCGACTTCTCCTCGCTAATTACCGACGAGGGCTGGTGAGCCGGCCAGCCTGGTTTTGGTTTTCAGGCGGTTTCTCACATCCAACTAGGTGAATACTGGGATGGTACCCTCTTCCCGTCTCAGATACACGCTACGCAAACACATAGAAAAATATTCTCACACTTCAACATGAAATTTACTCCAGATGCAGACAGAAGGCGTACACAAATTCCATCCCAGGTAGAGTGTTGGCGTGGGGAAGGACACGCAGCCACCAACTGTCACCAGCATGAATCGACAAATTTACATTTCCCTTGTTTTAGGTTCGTTGATATTGATATTATACCCTTTTCAAGATACTATTCTTTCTTCGATAAGGGAAGAAGCTAAAGTATGAATTAAAATTTGTGCCAACTTTGGGACTTGAACCCGCGTCACCTGCTTACTAGGCAGATGTATTATCCACTACACCACCCTGCTATTGTGGCGATCACAGCTACACGGACTACCTCAGTCCAATGCCCTCCCTAACACAAACTTCAATTCACACCTCAGCCCATCTTGATTTTCCCCTCCTTTTCTCCAGAAAAACGTAATTCCATCAGACCATCTTTTCTGTTCAACTGATCATCCTTTTCTTTAGCCGTATATATATTAGCTCTGCGGGTCCTCAGGCTACATAATGCTGTAGTTTCACTTTCAGACGAGTCACAGTACCAACATTGTAAGGGCATGTCGGCAAATGTTACATGGCTGGATTAGTCAGTCGTCCACACTGTTACCCCTGGAACTACTGAAACAGCTGCTTAACTTCTCAAGGACCATATGTTGCTCTGCAACTCCACTGATACGATCCGATGTGCTATGGCTGCCTGTATGCCGAGGTGGGCCACTTCCCTCCCCCCCCCCCCCCCCCCCGACACTCCCAAAGCAGCAGTATCCATTGTTGGTGGGAAGACTTTTCCTTAGAGCTGGAGTCATTCTGGACTTACAAATTTGTGGGAGTACATAAAGTGCCAGGCCTACTTATTAGTAGATATACAAGAAATGCTTTTGCAATTGCGAATATGGACGACTATCAGCTGTATATTAGAATAACGGACTGGAACTTGAACCTGGATTTCCAGCTTTATGCGAGTTGTCGCCTTCGCCGCTTCGGCTGCCCGTGCACGAATCACGGCCGGACCTGAACTTCCATATGTCTTCATCTATGTGTCATAACCTGCACTCGTATATCACGAATACTACCGCTCAGGAAGGACATATCTGTTGAGAGTAGAGGGCCGGGTATTGGAGAATAAATACGAAATAGCAGTGCCTGTGATGTTAAGAAGTTGCTTCATACATTCATGCATGGCCGAATCAACATTGCATTGTACTTTTCAATAACACAGGCACTGCTATTTTCGTATTAGTAGATAGTCGGACCTGTTGTACTGGTTGTTATAGTAGTCCAGTCCAAAGACTAGTATGATGCCGTTCTCCACACTAGTTTACCCTGTGCAAGCCTCTTCATCTCTGCTTACCTACTGCAGTCAACATC
Source organism: Schistocerca piceifrons (assembly GCF_021461385.2). Taxonomy (NCBI): domain Eukaryota; kingdom Metazoa; phylum Arthropoda; class Insecta; order Orthoptera; family Acrididae; genus Schistocerca; species Schistocerca piceifrons. Next base: position 338,407,492 of record NC_060145.1, on the reverse strand, counting down.
AACTTTTATCTCTCCCTCCGCTATTTCCACTCCCCACACCTCCCTCCATTGCCCAGCTGGCTATTCACTGATGCCTCGTGATGTGTTTTAACGACCAATACAGTCCGCCTCCTTAGCGTTTCCACCTACCACGCAGGGGGACCGGGTTCGATTCCCGGCAGGGGACTGTGTTGTGTTTCCTTCATTATCAGTGACCTGCAAGTCGCCGGATTGGCGTCAGCTGTAAAGGACTTGCAATACGGCGGCCGAACTCCCCCGCATGGGGCCTCCCTTCCAACAGTGCCCTACGATCATTTCCATTTTTTTTACGACCAATACCTTCTTCCGGTCAAATCACCCCATAAATTTCTTCTCTCATCATTTCGATTTAGAACTTCCTCATTACCCATATCAACTTCGGCGGTCTTCTGTAGCACGATTTTTCAAAAGCTTCCATTCCTACCTTTCTCTTCCATACAAAGCTTCACTCTGAGTAGCCTACCAGCAGATTGAAGCATCACATTTGGTTCCTCCCTAGAATCTGTAGGACCCGACTGACTCCAGCTGTGACTCATCTGTGGTATATTCGAAGCCACCCAGCAACGTGTTTGTGTTCTTCGAAGTGCTGAGCGCTACACGGAGAGCCAGTTGGCACTCAAGTTGGCTTCTCCTCTGGTGCCCGGCTCACCTGGTTGCTCTTGCTCTTGTTGCGCACGTACAGGGCGGAGCTCTTGTAGTGGTTCTGCAGCTGCGAGCGGGCGCCGTAAGCGTGGCGTTCGGACACGTTGCTCATGAAGAACATGGCGCCGCGCCACGCCGGCCCAGCCGACAGCCGCGATGGTTCGTGGCCGTGGTCGAAGCGTCGGCGGCTGTCTGGCCTCACACGCGCCGCCCGCTGCTATTTAAACCGTCCGCGGTGGCTTCTTTCCGGCAGAAAGCCCATTTCTCTCGCGCAAAATTCCTTCTCTTATCCAATTACAGCGGATTGGGGCCAACCAAATTTTTTGGGCATCGCACGGTTTCCTCGTTGCCAGCTTTTCCACTTTAGGGGAAACATTTTCAGTATTTTTACGTTCGTCTGGTGTCTCTTAAACGAAATCGGCTGTTGCGAGCCACATTGGTTACAGAAAAACGAAAGAAAAGAGAGCTCGAGGAATTTGAGCCGTAAAAATGTGCCCGTTGTTCTCGGAAGTTTGACGATGAGAACTTGTCACATATTCGCTGACTTAGTCTTGCTTGATCAGTAGAACTGCGGTGTATTTTAAAATGTTTTAAAATCGCCTGTGGATAAAAGATTGCTATATCAGTCTCTTCGTTAGTGGCATATCCTCTGTTGTCTTCGTTCAATATCTAGTCCAGTACTCTTCTCTACATGCAGCGGTCATATAAAAACTCCCCTCCACCAGTTTGCACACAGATTATGAATACAGGAAATACTGCATATGTTACGTTGCAGATATAATTTTTATTGCTCTTCCTCTTTATCAATTTATCTCTTTTTAATTTTTGACTTTTTCATTCTCTTTTCTAATTTTTCCATTTTCTTCAGTTTTTCTCTTCTTTCAAATTTTATCATTTTTGGAGCTTTTCCCCTCTTTGAAAGTTTCTCTTTTTCTGTTTTCCTGTTTTTCTCTATTTTTCACACACTCACTCACTCACTCTCTCTCTCTCTCTCTCTCTCTCTCTCTCTCTCTTGCACCAATAATACACAAACATACAGGATATATATATATATCCTGTATGTTTGTGTATTATTGGTGCCAAATGGACGCTAATTTTAGCACGGTTGTGCACTGAACATATGTTATCAGACCCCCCCCCCCCCCCACAATTAATTAATGAATGAACGAAGCAAAACAAAACTGTATAAAAATCCATTTCACCAGTCTGCCCCGAGATTACGAATACACAAAATATTCGCTGCAACTCAAAACTCTTGGCATTTCGAAGCATTCACTATTTGATCAGTTCTTCGCTGTTTTTCCGAGAATATGTGCTGCTGATCCCTCGAGTATTTGAATTCTTTTTATATTGCAAGTTGTCCTTTGGTATACGATTCTGGACTCAGTTTCAGGGCTTTCGGGACCTCTGTAAAAGCTTTTATCATGAGGTACTCGACTGTTCTGAGATGCGGTACCTTTCAGCATTACACCGTTGTTACGTCATCAGATGAGGTAATTCGATTGAAATTTTGTGTGTGTAGGGGAGGGGGGGGGGGGGGGACAGTGTTATCTGAAAGTTGTCTATCATTTACGATTTGACGATGACGACATGGCGAAGTGCTGTACAAATATCGAGTGATTCCCCCCTCCTTAGTGGAGCACCTCTAACTGCCCCAATTGTCGAGGTTCTGGGCAAGTTTTCCTTTGGGGAGTTAAGTGAGACACTTTGTAGAGTTATGGACCGCTGGTTGAGGACGCTGGGCCGTCGAACTTACCTTCTTGATGGCGAGAGTGACGGCGGATCGCTTGTGGCCCTTCTCCTCGGCGTGGTCGGCAACCCAGGTCTTGACTGAGTACTCGACTCCCAGAGGCTTGCCCTGGTCGTCGTCTCCCGGCTGTAGTGTCACGGAGGACGGCGACGACGCCGGGAAGTGGAAGGTGAACGGGAACGCGTTCGGGCCCAGCTTCTTCATGAGGCGCTCCTGCAGACACACCAGCGAGCATCTGGAGAGGGCGTGCCAAAAAGTGCTGGTCGAGGAAGCGAGGAAACGTCAGCGATGGCAGGAGAATGGAGAGGGGTTCCAGTTGTCTACATATCTCCCCACATCTGTACTCCGCAAACCAATTTGCGTTATCTGGCGGAGGGTACTTCATGTGCCACTCTCACTTTTTGCCTTTGCGGTTCTAGCCCACTGTTGGTCAGCTTCCGTGCGAAATTGAATCTCTAATGATCTTTCTGCGAGCAGTATGTTGGCTGCCTCTTGTAGGAAAATGTGCTTTCGGAATTTCAACAGTAAACCAGAGTGTAATGCACAATTCCTCTCTTGTAGCGTCTGCCAACGGAGTTGAACGAGCACCTTTCTGAAGCCACCGCGCTGACTAAACGAAATCGTGGGGAAACGCGCAGTTCTCCTTTATTTCTTTTCTAATTTCACTGTCGATCTTAAGCAGTATGGACCTACTGATAAGAATTGGTCGAACGAGGGTTTGTAAGCCACCCGCACCGCGTGTGGACCATGCTTCCCGGAGATTCTTCCGATGACTCTCTACCTAGCATCGCCTTTTGTACGATTAGTTTTATGTGGTCATACCGCCTTAAATCGGTCCTTGCACATCATAGCAGATGTTTAATGGGTGTGGCTGTTTCCAGGGATTGTTCGGCAATCATGTAATCAAACATACCGGGTCTTCCCGCCTATTTACACGCAATATGCGTCAGTCCTCTGCAACTCTTCCTGCATTTCGCTACAGTTTTTTTTAGGATTGGGGCTTCTCTGTACGCAACATCATCATCCGCGAAGAGACTCATGGGATTTCCGACGTTATCCATTAGCTCATTTTTATCTATATTTAGAGAAATAGTGGTCCTACACTGAAGCAAACTAATGCGTGGTGTAGTTGCATGAAGGTACACCGCCGTCTTAAACCCTGCTCTCGGCATTCAGATATCGAGGTGCATGTCGCACAAGCAATATTCATTTTTGTACTTGATTATTTCTCGGCGTGTGCAAAATTCTTCGACTACATCAGGGTTATTACAACAATTCCGGACTCTTCAAAGTTACGCGAGGCTGAGGAATTGTGGCTGCTTCAGGTGATTTATAGAGTTCTATTCCAATGAAACCTCGTTTCCTTGAAGCTTTAATTTTCATTATTTTTCGATGTTTATCTCATGTAAGTATAATCGATTTCAAGAAAATATTGTTTCAACTGCAGGTGTCTCTTTTCAAGGAATGCGCTTGTAATGCGTCTGTCACATAACTGGGAAATTCGTGTGAAACATCCTGTATTCCCTACGTGAAACGAAATGACTACTGGACACATAGACGTGATAAGAATGCGTTTCAGCGATAACGTAGTAGTGCCACCTCTACAGGTCCTGCATCCAGCTACCGAACTCTTACTTTTTTCTCTTAGACTGTCACAGTAATGGCCAATTATCTACACCGCTACAAACATCACACTTCATTACCAAATCAATTTTCTAGATCGAGAAAACTCGTTTCTGTATTTAAAAGTTACGAAAGAATTTTTCAACTTAATGCTGTCCATTGTTTCTCAGATTAAGAGTTGCTAAGGCAAAAACATGACAACGTAATTTACGAACATCTACATATGTTTCCGAAAAGCGCTTCTTGAAATAAATATCATATTCACAACGGCCGTTATGGCTCGACCGTTCCACAGAAAGGAGTCTTTGTAATTTGTATGTGAGACCTTTGTCTTGAGAACCTTGTAAAAGTGTTATTAACATCTGTGACATACTGAATCCGTCTGTACTTAGAATTATGGGGCAGTTATACAATGTATGAGGGGTATTTGAAGAATACTTTGTAGTTATTAGCTTGAAATTTTCCAAATGAAAAATAGTCCACCAGGACTGGCGGTACACGGATTTTGCTCCAGTACTGAATCTACATGAAGGCAGAAATGAACAGTTGTTGTGGCAGATACTTACAGCAGTCCGGTTGGGAGAGAGAAAGGTGGTAAAATGTGTGGATCATTAATCTGATTCTTGTTGATCGTCAGCTGGACGTCGGGATATGGAAAATGCGAGGCTCACCTGGATTGGTGTGAGCTCCATTTTCTCCTTTGGCTGCGGTACAATTTGTTCCTTGGCGAGAACCATCTCTTTGGTGAACTTGAGGCCCATAACCTCGTCCTCCTCGCGTCCATATCGGTAGGTCGTCGTCAGCTGCACAGAGGAAATTAATCGATTCAGATCGATGGACATTCATCCGTTAGAACAACAAATAAACATTAGTGGCTACTTGAGGACTGTCAAACAGCTCGAAAAGCCAAACCTCTAGTCTGGAAAAGCCAGTGCCGTGTAACTTAAGGATGTGGCGGGAGGAAGTTTACCATTCATCGACTGAGAAATCTTCTCCCATTTTTTTCTTTTGACAAGTCTTATAATAAATACTCAACCGAGCAATTCTAGCAATAACATGAAAAGCACCAAGACACTGGGATTCTTGGCGTGTAACTAATTCCTGCGTAGACTATTGTTTCATGTTACTCAGCTGCGGAGGATAAAACATCCTGAATCATCTGGTGTTTATCTTTAGTTTTTCATGCGGTGACTTGCCGATAATGATTGCAAGCATCGTAGGGAAATCTCACTCAATTACGCCGCCTGTTGTAATTGACAACAGTGGGAAATCCCTAACTTCGTGCAGTTAAATTCGTAGTAATGATCTGCAGCTGTTGTTACAAGAACAACGCGAATGATTACATGCCGCTGATCTGTTCACGCAACTATTTTTACTAAAAACGAAGGGATCGTAACACCATTATAATGGGCCGTTACAGGTACAGCAGCCTCGAACCTGAATGGTTAGCTGTTCCTTCAATTACGAGCGTCTTATCTTCCTAGCGTCAGTTAATTCCCGCAATGAAGTTACTGCCATCGTTACGAGCAACAAAATGTTATTCAAATGTGTGTGAAATCTTATGGGACTTAACTGCTAAGGTCATCAGTCCCTGAGCTTACACACTACTTAACCTAAATTATCCTAAGGACAAACACACACACCCACGCCCGAGGGAGGACTCGAACCTCCGCCGGGATCAGCCGCACAGTCTATGACTGCTGCGCCCTCGACCGCTCGGCTAATCCCGCGCGGCAAAATGTTATTGAACCTGAATGGTTAGCTGTTCCTCCAATGACGAGCGTCTTATCTCCCTAGCGTCAATTAATTCCCGCAGTGAAGTTACTGCCATCGTTACGAGCAACAAAATGTTATTGAACCGAATGAAAAGGAAAAACTACATTACATTTTATAGCGCTCTGAACTGTTTATGTTTATGTAGTAGATTCCACGTTACCTCCAAGGCAGGCCTGATACTGTTACTGTATTTGAAGAAATTAACCAGCGAATTGATTGCACCGGATGAGGAATAAAGATTTTCTTCTTAATTTCAAGTTCTCAGGAATGATGTTTGCGTACTTACCTGGCCAAAGACCTTCCTGCCCCTGAGGTAGTCATTGTCGACGACAACAATGCCATCGATGGGGTCGACATGGTCTAGGTGGTCGATGAAGTCCCGTTTGCCAAGGTACACGGTGACCTTGCCTGAAAAACAGAAAAGAAAGGCATGTCCGAATAATCTCTCCTCTCCTCGACGAAGTTCTATACAAAGCTCAACCCTGTGTGCTTACAATAGACTATATCTGTTCACTTCATTAAACAAAGATGGAGAGAATGACATTCATTCGCGCTTAGTACTTAGTTTCTGTGAATGACTGCGCGGCTTTCGTCTTGCTATCCAAGATCAGAAATTCCCTTATAGTTTTATTGACAGTCAGTGCCTACTGTACTGAATGAGATCTCTGGAGCTGTTCGAGCATGTACTGCGCGAACTGAGAATCTGACAGAAGCATATATAGAAATCAGTGTCACTGGCGTGTATTCTTAAAATAAGTGCTCTAAGAAAGTGAGTAAGGTTTTCGGTGCTGCCATTAAATAAAGAACGTATGATGTACTGCAGTAAGTTTCAGTTTACATAAGAAAATGCAGCCGAGCGTGAACTGTAAATGTTCATCATTCATTTGTGACTTGAGAAATGCTGGATTGCAGTTTTGTAAGAGAAAACATATACGAGTCGATTTACTTGCTCTATATCTGGACTTCAGTGTATTTTTTTTAGCTAGGAAAAATACTTTCATCAAATGAACCTATATTGTTCCGGAGACCTTTTCAAGTCTCGAACATCTATAATGTATATATGCAGACTGAAGCGGTGAATAAAAATCTGTGCCAAGGTTGGGATTCGAACCCTGGTCTCTTGCTAAATAGGCATACGCGACAACCACTACGCCACCCTGGCACAGTGGCTTTACACAACTATACAGACTATCCTAGCACGCCTTGCTCCTCATTCAAACCCACAAGTAGGCTGAATGGGAATTTGGATAGAAGAGGGAGGCATGCTAGCGTGGTCCGTGCTGTCGTGGAAAGTCACTGTGCCAGGTTGACATAATGGTTGGCGATCTGCCTAGTTGACTTGGGTTCGAATCCCGGCCTTGGTACAGATTGTCATTCGCCGCTTGAGTCTGCATACGTACATCAAAAATACTTTTATTTACGAAGGCTCATGTGCTAGGTTATTTAAACGGATAAGACGGGACAAAACTTCATGTTAACTTCCCCATCTAGCGCTGAATATCTGCAATGACTGTACTAGCACGACTTCCGATTCAGTGTTCTTGCACCTACATTCGTACAGTTTCGCCGATGGCTTCCCCACACTTCATAGTAAAAAAATCACAAAGAGGGGGAGAAACAAATAATTCGAGCATATTTGCAATCGAACCCAAGAACTTCGTTTCAATAAACAGTCTTGTTAAACACTGAGCCACACAAACCATTCTCTAAAGAAATTATACTGAGTTTCCCGAGCTCTTTCTTAAATAAAGAAAAAAAAAGTTTTCATTTGTCTCCATCTTCAGCAACTGACTCGTTTCAAATGGCTCGAGTAGACCTAAAATGAAGCTGTCACATCAAAAAGCTGAACGAGTACGCAAGAAACAGTAGCGAATGCTATTTTTTTCTTAGTTTACAGGGAATGGCATACAGATTTCCCGATCAGTTTTATCGAATGACTGATTTCCTGAGTTGATATAAGGCGAAAGGAATGAAGTTTTCTCGCACGTTTTAGATGCAAATGTCGTCGCGTCCGAAAAACAACGAGGCATTTTACTCACCATTAGGGGTGGTCTTTTTGAAGACCTTTACAGCGACGACGTACACGACGAAGAGTAGAGGTATCATGTCTGTCTGTCGGTTGCTGCTGCTGCTGCTGCTGCTGCTTCTGCTGGTGGCGGCTGCTGTGTCGTTGAGCAGAGAGACCAAAGAGGTTGTTGATGTAGGATGATGTTCCCACCAGAAGTGAGGGCGGCGTGTGCAGGCCGGCGGCGGCATATATAGTGGGGCAGCGAGGGTTTCTGGCGGCGTTAACAGGATGACGGCCGCAAATGGGATCAGCGCTAACCGGATGAAGGCGAGGGATGGGTCAGCGCCGGGCTTCCGCCACACGGCCGCGCCTCAGGCAGCCACAGGGCAGCCGACGTCGCCCACAGCCTCTGCTGCGAGCGTCTATAGAGCAGTGATCGTCAAACTGCGGCCCGTGCATCGCATGCCGCCCGAATAAAGTATTCGCTGATCAGCGGTTGTCAGCCGTATATTAGGCACACCTACCTAATATCGTGTAGGGCCCCCACGAGCACGCAGAAGTGCAGCAACATTACGTAGCATGGACCCGACTAATGTCTGAAGTAGTGCTGGAGGGAACTGACACCATGAAACCTGCAGCGCCGTCCATAAATTCGTAAGAGTACGAGAGGGTGGAGATCTCTGAACAGCACGTTGTAAGGCATCCCAGATATACTGGAAAGTCTGGAGGCCACCGGGAGTGTTTAAACTCAGAAGAGTGTCTGTGGAGCCACTCTGTAGCAATTATGGACGTGTTGGGTGTCGCATTGTCCAGCTCGAATTGCCCAAGTCCGTCGGAATGCACAATGGACATGAACGGATGCAGGTGATCAGACAGGATGTTTACTTACGTGTCACCTGTCAGAGTCGTATCTAGATGTATAATGGGTTCCATATCACTCCCAAGCGCACACGTCCCGCACCATTACAGAGCCTCCACCAGCTTGAACTGTCCCCTGCTGACATGCAGGGTCCAGGGATTCATGAGATTGTCTCCATACCCGTACCCGTCCATCCGCTCAATACGGCCGGCTATTGTGGCCGATCGGTTCTAGGCGCTACAGTCTGGAACCGCGCGACCGTGGCGGTCGCAGGTTCGAATCCTGCCTCGGGCATGGATGTGTGTGATGTCCTTAGGTTAGTTAGGTTTAAGCAGTTCTAAGTTCTAGGGGACTGATGACCTCAGATGTTAAGTCCTATAGTGCTCAGAACCATTTGAACCGCTCAAAACAATTTGAAACGAGAATCGTCCGACCAGGCAAGTCCAATGTCGGTGTTGACGGGCGCAAGCGAGACGTAAAGCTTTGTGTCGCGCAGTCATCAAAGATACACAAGTGGGCCTTCGGCTCCGAAAGCCCATATCGATCATGTTTCGTTGAATAGTTCGCACACTGACACTTGTTGATGGCCTAGCATTGAAATCTGCAGCAATTTGCGGAAAGGTTGCACTTCTGTCACGTTGACCGATTCTCTTCAGTCGTCGTTGGTCCCGTTCTTCCAGAACCTTTTTCCGGCCGCAGTGATGTTGGAGATTTGATATTTTACGGGATTTCTGGTATTAACGGTATGCTCGTGTAATGGTCGTACGGGAAAATCCTCACCTCATCGCTATCTCGGAGATGCTGTATCCCATAATTCGTGCACCGACTATAACACTACGTTCAAACTCATTTAAATCTTGATACATGCCATTGTAGCAGCAGTAACCGATCTAACAACTGTGCCAGACCTTGTTGTATTACATAGGCGTCGTCGATTGCAGCGACGTATTCTGCCTATTTACATATCACTTTATTTAATACGCATGCCTATACCAGTTTCTTTGGTGCTTCAGTGTAATACAGTTCTAGCGACTAACAGTACAATCCAGAAACGGCAGCTAACATTAAAAGCCTCTTAAGAGTGCATTTTTCTTGTACACTGACGAATAAAAATAGTTACGGAGACAGTAATATTTTAATATGTGCTGAACTTTAATTTTTCATGATGAATAAATCCGCTCCAGATGTACTTGGCATATCCTTTATTGGGATACATCGTACACACGAGCCGGGTTTCGCGATATAAATCCCATCTTCACGCGCTCGGTTGTATACGAGAAAGTCGTACCAGTCATGTAAAAAATCCAGCGAATTTATCAAATAGCATGCGGGAACCCGTGCGGCTGAGATATTAAAAGGTTTTGTGATTCAACCAGTCTGTTGAACAGGTCTTGGGGATTTTCCATGATATGCGGCGGTCCGGGCTCACTCGCTTACCCGTTGTAGTACTGGTTGACTCAGATACCCTTTTCATACCACACACGCACGCTACTTGATAAATTTGCTTGGTATCTTACATGACTGGTACGACTTTCTCGTACGCAATCAAGCGCCTGAAAATGGGATTTACACACCAAAGCCCGGGCCGCGTGTACGACTTTATAAAAAAATGAGATTTGTCAAGTTCAACAGGAGCGGGTTTATTCCATAGGGGAAAAGAATTATCAGCAGTTGTGGATGTCCGGCAAACGAATTGTCAGGATCAGGATAGTATGTAGCGCGGTCACTGCAGGGTTTATACACATGGTAGGGGGGAATTTATTTTATCGTTTGTCTTTTCCAATGGTGACCATCCACGCGCATGTGCTTATAGCACCGATCTGCTGCTTTGTATAAATGTCAAACAGAAGTAACATGGATCCGTGAACGCGCGTTATATAGACTACCACCTTCAAATGCGGTACATGTTCGAAGCAAGTAATACGAAATCAAATTACATCTCTTGTAATACATTGCAATGAGTAAAAGAAAAAGACATTAAAAAATTTAGTAAACTTTTCTAATCGTGTCTTTTACTGCAGTTACTGTTACTCATTAATACAACTCACTAATTTTTGTATGTTAACAATTAACAGTAAGATCGACAGGCAAAGGCGTGGTAAAGTGGCCAGGCCGGGTGAACTGGCATTACATATTTTCTGCTCTGAACAATGCTGCTGCCTGCAGAGAAGTGGTCAACCTACTTCTGATATACATCTCTGTTAGTGGGATGGACAGAGGAAGCTTATTCCGTTATTTTTCAGTACAATCTCTTTCCTTGTGTCATATGACGTAAGAGAAGTCATTTGTGTTATTCTTGTGTGAAGAGTAGGAATTCGTACAAAATCAATGTTTAAACATCGTCTTTTGGCCTGAAAATGTGCTTCCTTGTTATTTATTTCAGTTCGATAGTTTCTCCTGTGGATCACTAATGCCGACATGGCTCCCGATCCTGAAAAGTGTCCATACTACTAGTCGAGGAAAGGGGGCCGAGGTGTTCACACCAGGAAGACTTAGTTACTCCCGTACACCACGCAACATATTACAGATGAGACTGACTTTTGCATCCTTTTATATATGCAAAGCCGTCATCACCCACCGTGACAATTTTAAATTAATAAAGTTATATTATTTAAAACCACCTCCCTTCTGTTACAGATGACCTAAAACAAAAGTCAGATCAAAGCAGTGTGCCGCAGTCCCTTGGTTTTCTTTGAGATAGTAGGGCGTGAAGTAGATGCGTAGAAATGTGCCCGGAAATCAGAACAATAAACATGGCACCCTGTTGCGAAGGCACTGGCCATTGTACCCGATTAGTTATGGAAAATTGGTCTCTATGTTAGCCTTCAGAAAAGTGCTTGTAGTTCCAGGGTAATATTTACTATTTCATTTGAAATGTTAGGTGTGATACCTTATAACATATGGATTCAAATATTTTAAGTGGTAAGCTTCTATTAATAACCATGCTGCGATTACACCCCCCTCACCCACCCCCCACCACCCTTCGATTAGTCCCGACATGTTGCCCTATAATCTCAATATTGGCTCTTAAGCAAAAATGTTTGACGATCGATGCTATAGAATGTGATGCTATGCGCTCTGTTACGCACGCGTTGTGATACTGGAATACATAAAATGAAATAAAAAATTTCAACAGCAAAAAGGAAAGTTGATAGACGTGTTTCTCCAGCTGAAAGATGACGTCTATTCAAATTTCGCAGCAGGCGGATGAGAGAGGCGAGTGGTGCCACTATGAGGATGCAAATCACGTTCGCTTTAAAACACGTAACGATCGTGAGCGTTAGTTACCTTTGAGTTTGCACGTGGTAAGTTGATGTTAGCCAAGATTGCTTTTAAGACCACAAAGACGTCATTATCGACACCTCCCTGAGTTTGAACAAGATAGTGTAATAGGGCTACGAAACGCTGGATGTTCCTTCTAAAGAAAGGCTTGGCAGGAGTGTACTCACTCATGATTGATGGCAGCGGTGGTCTCGTGAATGGACGGTCGCAAGAAGACCGGGCTCCGCACGACCATGTGGCACTACCGAGAGGGAAGACCATCGTGTTCCGTGTATGGCTGTGACACATCGAATTGCATCTGCAGGAACAATTTTAGTTGCAGTTGGCTCAACAGTCACACAACATACTGTGACAAATCGATTACGTGACGGGCGGCTTAGAGCCAGAGGCACTGTAGCGTGCATTCCACTGACCGCAAACCACCGCCATTTACGACTTCATTAGTGTCAACGGAGGGCTTATTGGAGGGCAGAGTGGAGGTCTGTTGTGCTGTCTGCGAAAGCTGTTTCTGCCTCGGTGCCAGTGACGGATGCGTGTTGGTTAGAACGAGAGCAGTTGAAGTCCTGCAGGAACCTGTCTGCTTGCTAGATACACATGACGTACACCTGGAGCTATGGTCTCGAGGTAGTCCCACGCCCCCTGACTGCAAATTTGTACGTCAATCTGGTCATTCGACCTGTTGTGCTGCCATTCATGAACAACATTCCAGGGAGGGTGGTTCCAACAGGATAAAGCGTCAAAATGTTGCGTTGGCGTGCTCGATCATCAGATCTGTCTCCAGTCGAGCAACGACGACAACTCCAGCGTCAACCATAAACAGCATTAACCATCCCAACAATGAACGATCAAGTGGAACAGGCATGGAACTCCATCCGACAAACTGACATCTGGCACCTATACAACACAATGCAAACACATTAGCATGCTTGTATTCAACACTCTGGCGGTTACACCGGTTATGAATGTAGCAGTATTTCACATTTGCAATGGCTTATCTCGGGCTTGCATTAACCTGTGATCTTGCAATGTTATCACTTAAATATATTACCTAAACAATTCTCGAAATGTCATGACTCTATATTAGTTATCTTTTGGTGTTGTGATACTGTATTTCACAGCCGCAAGCGGAATCGGCCAGGTTTGTTAGTTATATGAAGACTGTGGACCCACCCCATACCAAACTACTGAACCTGTGATACGCTGCGCTGGTGCTAAAACCGCCGTCTCGCATCTTTTACAGGGAGATCACACACGGTGCAGGTACGAGTGACGCGTGTTGCCGCCGTCGACTGGAGATCGAGATATCGACCAGCGAGGACCGCTGCCGACGCCGCGATGCCAGGCCTGCTGAAGTCCCGTGAGTAGCCGCCGCTGCCGCCGCTCGGTGGACCACACAGGCGGCCAGTTGGAGCTGCTGCTGCTGGTGCGGCCCACTGCGGGCTGGCTCCGGACCTCCCAGTGGCTTACCCGCCAGCAGACTCGCAGCCCGCCGCCGCCGCAGCCACTGCTCTAACCTGCATCTGCCACCATACCTGCCGTTATTGTAATATACACACAGACACAACTCACTGGCAAATTCTTTCCTGCAAGCACTAATACGCCAGAAGCTGAAGCTTCTAGTAATGTATATTCGACTTGCTATGGAAGTTTTGGTCCCAGTGTTATGCACTTTTCTCATAAGTCTTTTTTTTCCGAGAGCCATAGCAATAAATTTATTGAAGGACAATTCCACTTACCAACAATGTTATTTACACCATAACCAGGCGACATCGACTGTTTCCCATTTGCAAGTACCCTATCCTATGTTCGCCAGCTACATCATCACCCTTCGTGGGTGTATACAAGCGTACATTTGCCATTTTAATACGTAATCGCCGCGCGGGGTAGCCGCGCAGTCCAGTCTGAAGCGCTGAAGCGCATTGCCACAGTCCGCGCGGCTCCCCCCCCTCCCCCCGAAGCCCCCCCCCCCCCCTCGGCCCCTTGTCGGAGGTTAGAGTCCTCCCTCGGGCATGGGAGTGTGTGTTGTCCTTAGCGTAAGTTAGTTTAAGTTCGATTAACTAGTGCATAAGCTTAGGAACTGATGACCTCAGCAGTTTGGTCCCATAAAACCTTACCACAAAATACATATTCGGTTCAATAGCAAACGTTAGTAAGAACATAGGCGAATGTTAGAACGTTGTTCTTACTCGTGTTGATTACGACAGCGCTTACGTATAAAACTGGCAAATGAACATTTATATACTCCCACAAAGGCTGACGGTGTAAATTTACGAGTATAGGAGTACGCACCTGAAAAAGGCAAACAGACGAAATCAGTCTATCGTCGTGTAAATGATAGTGACTATATAGCAGCCAGAGTAGAAAACAGATCTTTCTAATGCTCAAACAAGTTTCAACAACTTGTGACATCATTTTTAATCGGTTCTGCAAAACGAAAACATGTTTTAAGCAATTAAAGTACACTAAGTGATTCAAAGTATCCGGACACCTGGCTGAAAATGACTTACAAGTTCGTGAGGCCCTCCATCGGAAATGCTGGAATTCAATATGGTGTTGGCTCACCCTCAACCTTGATGACAGCTTCCACTCTCGCAGGCATACGTTCAATCAGGTGCTGGAAGGTTTCTTGGGGAATGGGAGCCCGTTGTTCACGGATTGCTGCACTGAGAACAGGTGTCGATGTCGGTCGGTGTGGTCTGGCACGAAGTCGGTGTTGCAAAACATCCCAAAGGTGTTCCATACCAAGCCGGCCGAAGTGGCCGTGCGGTTAAAGGCGCTGCAGTCTGGAACCGCAAGACCGCTACGGTCGCAGGTTCGAATCCTGCCTCGGGCATGGATGTTTGTGATGTCCTTAGGTTAGTTAGGTTTAACTAGTTCTAAGTTCTAGGGGACTAATGACCTCAGCAGTTGAGTCCCATAGTGCTCAGAGCCATTTGAACCATTTGTTCCATACGATTCAGGTCTGGACTCTGTGCAAGGCAGCTCATTACAGGGACGTTATTGTCGTCTAACCATTCCGCCACAGGCCGTGTATTATGAACAGGTACTCGATCGTGTTGAAAGATGCGATCGTCCTACCCGAATTGCTCTTCAACAGTGGGAATCAAGAAAGTGCTTAAGTCTTCATTTTAGGCCTGTGCTGTGATAGCGCCATGCAAAACAACAAGGGGTACAAGCCGCATTCCATGAAAAACGCGACCACACCATAACACCACCGCCTCCGTATTTTACTGTTGGAGCTACACACGCTGGCAGATGGTGTTCAGCGGGCATTCGCCATACCCACACCCTGCCATCAGTTTGCCATATTGTGTACCGTGATTCGTCACTCCACACGGCGTTTTTCCACTGTTCAACCGTCGCTGCTTACACCAAGCGAGGCGTCATTTGGCATTTACCGGCGTGATGTGTGGCTTATGAGCAGCCGCTCGACCATGAAATCCAAGTTTTCTCACCTCCCGCCTAACTGTCATAGTACTTGCAGTGGATCCTGATGCAGTTTGGAATTCCTGTGTGATGGATGGTCTGGGTAGATGTCTGCCTATTACACATTACAACCCTCTTCAACTGTCGGCGGTCTCTTGTCAGTCAACTGACGCGGTCGGCGTGTACGCTTTTGTGCTGTACGTGTCCCTTTACGTTTCCACTTCACTATCACATCGGAAACAGTGGGCCTAGGGATGTTTAGGAATGTCGAAATCTCGGCTACAGACGTATGACGAAAATGACACACAGTCACCTGACCACGGCTCGAAATCCGAGTTCCGTGGAGCGCTCCATTCTGATCTTTCACAAAAACCCTCCTTCAAGCTCGACGGTCCCTGTCTCTGTCTATCAGTATTGAGGTCTGTCTGGTCTTGATTTACGTGTGGTGGTTCCCTCGCGTTTCCTCAGTGCAATCACGTCACCAACATTCGACTTAGGCACCTTTAGATGGTTGGAATGTCCCTGATGGATTTTTTACTCGTGTCACGTTCAATGAAATCCACATTCGAAATCGGGAGCTCTCCTCACGGACCCATTCCGTTGTTACACTTTTCTAGTGACAACACAACAGTCCCTCACCACCTCCTTTTTTTTATGCTGGCAGGTCCGCCTCTCGTGACGTCTTGTGTTCAACTTAGCATTTCATAGAAGTCTCCAGAAACTTTTGATAGGACAGTGTAATTCCCTCAGCATCGCCTGATTCAATTACAGTACATTCCACTAGCCTTGTTTTAGTCTTTCTGATGGCCATCTTTTAACGTCTTTTGAAGACGATTTCCATTCAGTTCAACTACTTTTCCAAGTTCTTTGTCATTTGCCATCTGCAAACTCCAAATTTTATTACTTCCCTCCGAATCGTAATTCTCTTTCTGAATTTCTCGTTGATGTCATTTACTTCTTGCTCAAAGTACAGATTGAGTAACGTACGGTATAGGCTACGACCCTGTCTCACGCCCCTCTCAGCTACTACTTTTCTCTTACGTCCTTCAATTCGTATTACTGCAGTGTGTTTTCTGTACAAGCTGGTTAGAACCTTTCACGCCCTGTATTTTATCTCTGCTGTCTAGCGTATCATAAACCAATAATTTGTACTCTGCGTCCATATGTACATCACTACTCTGCAATTTACATATAACAGCTTGGCAGGGGGTTCACACAACCACATTCAGCCCATTTTTCGACCGTTTCACTCTCGAATAGCAGGTGAGAAAAATGAACACCTAAATCTTTCTGTGAGAGCTGTGATTTCTCTTATTTTATTACGATGGTCGCTTCTCCGTATACAGGTCGCAAACAACAAAATATTTTCGCATTCCGAAGAAGGAAGGTAAATCAGCGTTTTACGTCCCGTCGGGATCGCTTTTCGCATCCGGAGGAAAAAGTTGGCGATTGGCATTTTGTAAGAACTTTGGCCGCAACGAAAAACGTCTTTGTTTCAATCATTGCCACCCCAACTCGTATACGATTCCCGGACATTTAATCACCTATCTCGCGATGATACAAAACGAGTTGCTCTTCTTTCAACTTTATCGATATCCTCAGTCCACCCTATCTGCTAAGGATCCCATACCGCGCAACAATACTGTAGCAGAGGACGGACAAGCGTAGTGTAGGCAGTCTCTTTCGTTGCCGCGTCTTCTAGGACTTCTGTCAATAAAACATAGTGTTTGGTTAGCTTTCTCGATAATAGTTTCTTTGTGATGGTTTCAGTTTTGTCTTATCCGTAGTCTTAACCCCTAGGTATGTAGTTGAATCGACAATCTTGAAATTTGTGTTATTTATAGTGTAACCTAATTTTAACATCACACTTTTTATTGTATTCAATTTCAAATGATGGAGCTCAGTAATCACCCGCCCTTTTCTTGCAGGTTTTATGCGGCAAATCTAGATCCCGGCTAGTGCCATTATTAATGCATCATTTCATAGTATCAATGCATGTTGTAGTACGTCAGTTCCCTGTGCTTCTGTCACAGTTCTTTCAAAACTAGTTTGAAAGTCTAATAAAGAGTAGTCTTGAAAAAAATTGTGACAGAAACCCGAACAACAGGGAACTGAAGTACTAGAACATGCAATGATTGGAATGGTGCATTGATAATGAGTAGGCACTAGCCGAGACCTACATCTCCCGAATAAAGCCCGCAAGAAAAGGACGACTGATTGCTGTACTCCATCATTTGAAAGTCATAGCATAGTCGTCGTGCGCACCCACGTTCCTAATGGAAGGTAACCTGACTTTTTATTGTTCAAGGGCAATTGTCACTTTTCAGTTAAGTCAGATATCTTGTCCAAATCATTTTGTAATTTGTATTGATCTTCTGATAACTTTACTATACGGCAGACTAGTGTGACCAGACGTCCAGTATTTTATACGCTCGGCCCTTATTTAGCTTAAGTGTCCCGTTGTCCCGCCAAAATACCTACGAGATGTGTACTGTCCTGTTATTCAAAAACTGTCCCGTATATTCTGAAACAGCGGGTTTTTTTAAGTAATATGTAACATAAGCAAGTAGAAAACAAACGAATAAAGAGAATTCACTCTTTGATTAAATGAAACTGAACGAGGAACGATTTTTGACGCTGTCTGGTACAATGAACTAATACTTTCATATTGCAAACAGTCATTTACGCTTTCTTTGTGCACTGCCTGTTGCTTCTGATCGCCACATTCAGAAGTTGGAGTCGCAAGTTACGTTTCTTGATGTGATGTATTGCGAAGTTCCCACAGAAATGTCAAAAAGAAAGTGTGTATTTACCAACGTATTTAAACATTTCTGAAACTAGAATACAAAAATGAGAAATTATTTTGCACATTTGTTTGCAAGTGACAAGAATAAAAAGAATAAAATATTTACTTGATGAATTATGCAAGGTATTTTGAAGTGTTTTTAGTCCGAATTTTAGCAATAAGGCACTATGATCTGTGTACTTGTAGCATAAACTATGTATTTTAACACTGCTCTACTACACAGAGATAGTATTATCGAAGGTTTCCACAAAATGTCGACTCATTTTAATTTCTAATTTTTTGTCCGACAATTTGATTTTGGAAATTTGGTCACCCTACGGTACACCACAGCATCATCTGCAAATAATCTAAAAGGGCTGTTAACATTGCCTTCCAAATCGTTTGCATAGATCAGAAATAGTTTATGGCCTGTAGGGACTTCTTTGGGGAACGCCAGATATCACTTCTGTTTCATTCGGTGACTCCCCGTCGTAAATACACTACTGACCAAGAAAATGGCTTCAACAAGAAGAAATGCAGATGATAAACGGGTATTCATTGGACAAATATATTATACTAGAACTGACATGTGATTACATTTTCACTCAATTTGGGTGCATAGATCCTGAGAAATCAGTACCCAGAACAATCACCTCTGGCCGTAATAATGGCCTTAATATGAGTCGAACAGAGCTTGGATGGCGTGTACAGGTACAGCTGCCCATGCAGCTTCAACACGATACCACAGTTCTTCAAGAGTAGTGACTGCTGTATTGTGATGAGCCAGTTGCTCGGCGACCATTGACCAGACGTTTTCAATTGGTGAGAGATCTGGAGAATGTGCTGGCCAGGGCAGCAGTCGAACATTTCCTGTACCCAGAAAGGCCCGTACAGGACCTGCAACATGCGGTCGTGCATTATCCTGCTGAATTGTAGGGTTTCGCAGGGATCAAATGAGGGGTAGAGCCTCGGGTCGTAACACATCTGAAATGTAATGTCCACTGTTCAAAGTGCCGTCAATGCGAACAAGAGGTGACCGAGACGTGTAGCCAATGGCACCCCATGCCACCACGCCGGGTGATACGCCCGTATGGTGATAACGAATACACGCTTCCGAAGTGCGTTCACCGCGATGTCGCCAAAGACGGATGCGACGATCATGATGCTGTAAACAGAACCTAGATTCATCCGAAAAAATGACGTTTTGCCATTCGTGCACCCAGGTTCGTCGTTGGGTACACCATCGCAGGCGGTATTGTCTGTGATGCAGCATCAAGGGAAACCGCAGTCATGGTCTCCGAGCTGCTGCAAACGTCGTCGAACTGTTCGTGCAGATGGTTGTTGTCTTGCAAACGTCCCCATCTGTTGACTCAGGGATCAAGACGTCGCTGCACGATCCGTTACTGCCATGCGGATAAGATGCCTGTCATCTCGACTGCTTGTGATACGAGGCCGTTGGGATCCAGCACGGCGTTCCGTATTACCCTCCTGAAACCATCGATTCCGTATTGTGTTAACAGTCATTGGATCTCGACCAACGCGAGCAGCAATGTCGCGATACGATAAACCGCAATCGCGATAGGCTACAATCCGACCTTTATCAAAGTCGGAAACGTGATGGTACGCATTTCTCCTCCTTACAAGAGTCATCACAACAACGTTTGACCAGGCAACGCCGGTCAACTGCTGTTTGTGTATGAGAAATCGGTTGGAAACTTTCCTCACGTCAGCACGTTGTAGGTTGCGACAACCTTGTGTGAATGCTCTGAAAAGCTAATCATTTTCATATCACAGCATCTTCTTCCTGTCGGTTAAATTTCGCGTCTGTAGCACGTCATCTTCGTGGTGTAGCAATTTTAATGGCCAGTAGTGTAGGTATGCGCAGAAGACGCCACTAGGAGTGGGGTAGTGGGGTGTTGTGGACATCTTGCGCTGCCGTGCCTCCTGAAGACGTTTCCCTCGGCGCTGGCGATCGATGCTGGCGGGACCGAGGCGTTCGGCTTTAACGATAACCGCCACCGCCACCGGCACCGCGCCGCGCTGCAGCCGGCTGCCAGCTCTGAGCAGCCACCTCATGCCTCACGCCCCGCTTGCACGCTGCCCGTGCCGCGGTAGGGACGCGCACACGTCGCGGCCATCTGGACAGGCGTCGCCGTCCGCTGTCCGAAACACACCAGAGTATTTAATCTGCCTTTAGTGTATTCTCGTCCCCACGGCTGCTCGCTTTCTTTTCTCCTCGCAGCGCCCATGTACTCCTTTTTTTCTTTACGCATTATGTATCACCACCAATTCTCTAGGACGCGTTATGCTGAGTGGTTATGATTAAAATGCATTTACTGACGGAGTTCCAGTGTGGTGTGTAATCATCGTTTGTCGGCGAAACGTGGTAGATACGCTGATGCGTTAATGCCGAACCGATTTACGCTGGAAAAAAATTAGTTTCGAGTTCGGCCATCGATTGAAAATCTGGCACTGTACAGCACCTCGTCGACGTGTCCGATGCTCATATTGAACAAATTGCGTAACCGGCGGTTAATAATAAAATCAGCATTATGCCTTTCTCACTTCTTTCACATTTTTTGCCCACGTTCTGTTCTAATCATACGGAAACATACCTACAAGTCCAGAATGAGATTTTTCACTCTGCAGCGGAGTTTGCGCTGATATGAAACTTCCTGGCAGATTAAAACTGTGTGCCGGACCGAGACTCGAACTCGGTACCTTTGCCTTTCGCGGGCAAGTGCTCTATCCACTGAGCTACCCAAGCACGATTCACAACCCGTCCTCGCAGCTTTACTTCTGCCAGTATCTCGTCTCCTACCTTCGAAACTTTACAGAAGCTCTCCTGCGAACCTTGCAGAACTAGCACTCCTGGAAGAAAGGATACTGTGGAGACGTGGCTTGGCCACAGCCTGGCGGATGTTTCCACAAATGAGATTTTCACTCTGTAGTGAAGTGTGTGCTGATATGAAACTTCCTGGCAGATTAAAAACTGTGTGCCGGACCGAGACGATGCTGTGGGACGGGTCGTGAGTCGTGCGTGGGTAACTCAGTTGGTAGAGCACTTGCCCACAAAAGGTAAAGGTTCCGAGTTCGAATCTCGGTCCGGCACACAGTTTTAATCTGCCAGGAAGTTTCATATCAGCGCACACTCCACTGCAGAGGGGAAATCTCATGCTGGAAACATCCCCCAGGCTGTGGCTAAGCCATGTCTCCGCAGTGTCCTTTCTTGCAGGAGTGCTAGTTCTGCAACGTATGCAGGAGAGCTTCTGTGGAGTTTGGAAGGTAGGAGACGAGGTACTGGCGGAATTAATGCTGTGAGGACGGGTCGTGAATTATGCTTGGGTAGCTCAGTTGGTAGAGTCTCGGTCCGGCACGCAGTTTTAATCTTCCAGGAAGTTTCATACCCACAAGTCTTTCTCGCATTCGTAGCGCCAAATTTGCACCTGATGGCCAAAATAGGAACAAATTTTTTTCCAGCGTAAATCAGTTACGCATTAACGCTTTTTATTATTTTCCAAGTTTCGTTGCGTTGCGATAATTACAGACCACACTGGACCTCTGTGAGTAGTTTCACTTCAGCTATAATCACCCGGACACTCAACTGAGTTCTCGGCCGAGCAACTTCAGAGGGGAGTAGGACGGTACATTCTAAAGGGGCAGTAGACGAGTCAATCCGTTTTTAAGGTCCCATATATCAATCCACGAAATCGAAATCCTTATAGGATCACTTTGTTGTTTGTTTGCCCTTCCATCTGTCAAGACCCCTTTTTCAAGTCAAGGTATCAAATTTACGTTACTTAATAAGGTCCACGGTCTCACCAAAACAAATAGGGTACTTCCCGTTTACCTAGAAACATGAAATTTGGCAAGAAGCTAGGTGTGACAGTACAAGTAAAGGAAAAAAATCCGAAAATTGTTAATTTGTAATAATATCGCATAAGAAGCATTGTTTTGCCATTTGTTGTCCGTCTACATGTGTGTCCGTTTGTTAAGATCCCTTTCTATAAGGAATGGGTAGAGGTAAGAAGTTGAAATTTATGTCAAGTACTAAGATCTACGGTCCCTTGACGACGTAAAAAATTTATGGTTCTAATTCATTAGAACCAAAAGACACAGCCATTTATGTCGCATATTTCGATAATTGCAAACTCACTCATCAAAACTTGTTAATATACTGTGTATATAGAAACTAAAGTTTGTGCTGAACCATCTGAGCGCGAATCCCACTCGTACTTGCCCGGGTCTTTTCTTTTCCGACTTGATGATTTCGGATCAGAATACGTCGCGCAATGAGAGAGAATGAAAAAAAATTGACGAAAGTTTTTGAACTATATTCCCACTTCATTGTACCTGTCACAATACAGGACATCGAAGATGTAGTCTTCATGTCCAAATAAATTTGCAGTAAATAAATACTGTCAATACGCAAACCTATGCAAACTACCTACTTGCAATACTGTTATACGTAATAAATGTTGGTAGCGAATTCAGAAGGTAATTTACACATGGCATCCCACGCTAAGCCCATTGCACGAGAAGAGTGGGGGCGTTGTCAAGAGAGACCACATGTTCCGGGTCTGTGCACACGCATTTCTGCTGCGATAAAGATAACAGGCACATCACAGGGTGCGAGTGAAATGACGTGGCAACTGGAAACATGCTGCAAAGTTAAAGTAGGTGGGACGGTATGTTCCTTGTGGACAAAACTTCTAAATTGCACACAGATTGGCCCCGAAATTCTGGTTGCATATGAATCATATGCAATGTAGTGTCCAATTGTAGTGGACTGGTGTCAACAATTTGACCAAGGCCGCAAAGATGTCGGTGATGCTGATCGAGAAGTCTAGATCTTGCACCATACGGTTCTATCTTCTTGGCAAGAGGAGAGAATATATTGAGGGGGAGCGGGGGAGGGGGGGAGAATATTTTCCAACAAAGAGGCCGATCACACTGCGGTTCTCGAATAGTTTCGTTACTGAGGAGAGGATTCGATTCCCGTCGAGGTCAGGGATTTTCACCTGCCTCGAGATGACTGGGTGTTTGTGTTGTCCTCATCATTTCATCATCATTCCTGAAAGTGGCGAGACTGGGCCGAGCAAAGGTTGGGAATTTGTACGGGCGCTGATAACGGCGCAATTGAGCGCACAAACGAAACATCATCATCATCACTAAGGAGCGGATTTCTGTTGTCGAGTAACTGAATGATTGGTACAGTGTTTACAGAGACTCGGTGACTGTACTGAAAAGTAATGTCGGGAATTGTGTCACTCTGAAGCGTTGTGTAGCATTCAGTACAAATTACTTGGCCTTCCATAAAACTGTATATTTTTTTTTTTCAAAATCCCCTCGTAATATACGCAATCGAATGCTTTCCACTTCTCCTCAATGTTCATGGTAGGTTCCAGTTGCTTGAGACATTTCATATTATTAGGTCTACGACTTGGCTTCCACCTTTTTGCAATAAATGACAGTAGCGGCACATGATGGTGCAGTTGCTAGGGCGTAAGCGTCATACAATAAGCTTAGGTATTTGTAAACGTTGAAGTTTCATCTGTGGATTCAGATTTAACGCTACAATTACCAAAATATGTATATTTAAATTAGAAATTGTGTATATTTAAAGTAGAAATTTTGAAATGCCAACTACATATTTGTACACACGAGCTATTAAAAAAAAGCATCGGTAGTAGCAGCCACGTAAAAGAACAACGCCGGAGGTGTACATATAGTTCGGCATTACACTGGAAAGCATACAGCAAACTGCCGTAATGGCATGCCCGTATCCGTTATAAACAAAGTTACAAAGTTTTAAATAGGGACTGCCTGCGATGAACAAACCTTATCATGATAATTACCTCTTCTTCAGATCAACGGTTGCAAAGGGATGAACTTCGACCGATATCGATTTCCACAGTAAGGCATGTTGATTGCCGTACTCGTTCAGACGCCTTCTCGTAACATCGAGAGTCAGCGCAACTGGTGTATAGGCTGCATGATATCTGCACGCGGTGACCATATGGAAGCTGTAAGCCATCCTTACCAACTATTCACACGGCAGCTCCCTTCTAGCGGTTGAAACATGGTTGGTCTTCTTGCGCTGGTCACCAGCTGTCACCGTCGTAGGGTATTGAAGACACCGCCCGGGTAAACTTCGCAGGGTTTCAGGGAGAGGGATCAGTGTGCGACGAGTGTGTGAGCATGAAGGCTGGACTGCGCCCCGTGTGAGGAGAAAAGTTAATATATGAGCAAGGAACAGCTTACACGTAATTGCAAAGAAGTATTAGATTCTATGAAGAATTATACTCACGAAGTATTACTGCGGGCTTATTTGATTTGTCAAGAATTTAAACTACACTGTCTGATCAAATGTAAGCGGACACCTGCTAGTGGACATTAGTATGGGGCGTGTCCACCCTTCGCCTTTATGACGGCTTTGACTCCGCTTGGGACAGTTTCAGTGAGGAGTTGGTAGCCCATTCTTCCTCAAGAGCCGAAACCAGAGACGCTAGTGATGTTAGAGTTTGGGGCTTGGAGGGAAGTCGAATTTCTAAGGTGTTTCAGTGGGTCCAGGTCAGACGAGTGGGGCAGTCCATTTCAGGAATGTTATTGTCCAACAACCATTGCCTCACAGATTCTTCCTTATGTCGGGATGCAGTTTCATGCTGATACAAACAACCACTGCTCCGAACTGTTCCTCTACGACACACAGTACTCAATGCTGTAAATTGTGTTCATAAAATTCCGCTTTCAGTGTTTTCTTAAGCGCAATAAGGGGACCACACCCTAACCACGAAAAACACCCCCACAACACAGCACCACCTCCTCCGTATTTCAGAGATGGTGTTGTTGGTCTGGAGGGAAGTCGAAGCACTAAGGAGTTCCATTGGGTTTAGATCGGGACTGTGGGCAAGCCAGTCCATTTCAGGAATTTTACAGATCGCAGATCATTGCCTCACAGATATTGCTTCACGATAGGGTGCAGTGTCATGTTGATCCAAACAATCATCGTCTCTGAAATGTTCCACCACTGGACGCAGTACACAACGTTGTAAAATGTTTTCATATCATTCTGCTTTTAGCGTCCTGTTAAGCGCAATAAGGGAATCACATCCTGACCACGAGACACACTTCCAGACAGCAACACAACGTCCTCCATGCTTGGCACTACACGTGATGGTGGATAACGTCCTCCAGGAATTCGCCAAACCCAAACCATTCCATCAGACTGATGCAAGGTATAGCGTGATTCATCACTCGGCATCAATCGTTTCCAGTCATCCACGGTTCAGTAACGCCGCTCTTTACATTCCCTAAAAAGTCGCGTAGTATTGAGTACATAATCTTTGTAACTACCTATGCACAGTCATTGTGCTAGCCGGACTGCTGTAAGAACTTGAGTTCTACCTGATCTCGGTTTAGCTGTGGTTATTCCTTTGCGTTTCCACTTTATATCCGGCCGCTGTGACCGAGCTGTTCTAGGCGCTTCAGTCCGGAACCGCGCGACTGCTACGGTCGCAGGTTCGAATCCTGCCTCGGGCATGAATGTGTGTGATGTCCTTAGGTTAGTTAGGCTCAAGTAGTTCTAAGTCTAGGGGAGTGATGACCTCAGATGTTAAGTCCCAGTGCTTAGAGCCATTTGAATCATTTTTTTCCACTTTATAATCTCCAACAGTCGATTTGGACAGCTTTAGAAGGGTTGTAATTTTTCTGTTGGATTTGTTACTCAGGTGATATCCCATGAAGTGTACGTTCGAAGCCACTGAGCTCTCCTGGACGATCCATTCTGCTGCTGTTGTGTGTCTGCTGACAACATAACACTTCCCGCCTCCTTTCATACTAGCGGGTCTTCTCTTGACATACAGTGATCAGTTTGGCATTCTGACTAGACAGTGTACATTCGCGTATGCTCCTCAGCTCTTGTACTACTTTTCCAAACATTTCTTTTATAGGTGACTGTTGAATTTCGTTTATCGAAAGACGTCATTAACTTTTTTGTATGAAGTAACGCAATAACTAAATTTCATAATGCTAAGTTAAATGTGATGAACTGACCTATGTGGCTTATATGATTGATGAATAGAGTGATTATCTTTGGAATCGATAAACCTGCTCTAAAATGTTGAAAAAACAATATAAAACTGAATGACTGTTTATTAAAGAAACATCGTTAATCTAGTCCCCTACAACAATAGGAAGCAGAACAGAGGTTGCTAACAGGCTCCTGTGTTTCCGATTAAATAGACCCTTTCACTCGTTCGATTGCCGTTAATTCAGAGTGATCAGAATACATGAAAGAAGTTTTGCAGTCACAATCGTCGTCGACCGCAACAAGAGTCGCAAACTGACAAAACAAAAAATAGGAAAAGAAGAAAAGATAATGCCCTTTTGCATATAGAAGCCATCCCCAACGGCGGCGCAGATTTGGAAGTCTGACTGAAGACAGATTTACCTTACAAAGAAATCAAGCAATATTATCACAAGATTCTTAGTAAATGTAGCTTAAAATTATACATACGATGCTGAACTAACGAAAAATATTATAAAAAAGATTAATAGGAAATAAAGGTGTATTTGATGAGGGATGAATTGAAGGAGAATCCAAAAGAGAAATGAAGATGAAACTAAAAAGGTAAAGCTTGATTGCTATACTAAGTAATCTACTGACGAAATATCAGTAACTAAACTTGTAGGGGATGCGAAGACTTCACTAGTGGGAAGGGCGAGAGACATTAAGGTTCGCTTACATTGGGAGTCAAGGTATTCCATAGCGAAATACTCGATATAGCATACGGACGCTTGTAAGGCCAGTAAAAACTGTAACTGTCTGAGAGTAGATGGATTGCGTTTCTCCCAGAGGCTACTGAGGGGAAGTGTTGTACATCGAAACGTCAACATGAGGTTCAAATGGCTCTAAGCACTATGGGACTTAACATATGAGGTCATCAGTCCCCTAGACTTAGAACTACTTGAGCCTAACTAACCTAAGGACATCACACACATCCATGCCCGAGGCAGGATTCGAACCTGCGACCGTAGCAGCCGCGTGGTTCCGGACTGAAGCACCTAGAACCGCTCGGCCACTCAACATGAGAACAAGAAGAAGCAGTCATTGGTTGCGCTAATGAAGGCAGCTGGCAGTCATTGCCTATTTAGAAAGTATCGCTGGCGTGAGACTTGCATTGCCCGTTTCTCACACGTAATCCTGCGAATCATGGATGAAGGGCAACAGGCAGATCCATATTCCTAGATTTCCGGTAAGCGTTTGACACGGTGCTCCACTGCAGACTGCTAACGAAGGTCCGAGCGTAGGGAGTAGGTGCCCAGCTATGTGAGCAGCTGAAAGATTTCTTAAGTAATTGTTGTGTACGTAGTTCCGCGTAGTCAGCGCGTACACAACTTTCTCACTAGAGCGCGCCCCGTTAAGCACAACAGCGCAGGCGCAGCGCTCGTCCATCTCCGCACTACGAGATGGCGCTGTCTTAGAGACGGACCAAATTCTCCTTCCGCCGATCCGCGTATTAATATGTAACACAGCCAATGAGATTGCTGCTAACGTAGAACCTTTTCTCCTCGCGGATCACACTCACGCAGTGATACCTGAACGCTCGAGGTATTATAACGAGTGTACAGAACTCCGATTAGTCAGTCTGCATTAGTCTGCATTTGTCTGTACCAGTCTATAGTGAAGTTTCAGTCTGCACCTAATAAGATTATCATATTCCTGTACATAGCCATGAAGAGAAATGTATAGACACTTTGTCAAGTATCAGAGGTATGTGAGAATAAGATTAATGTACCAAGACCAAAGGAACTTCAGATTGTCAATTGTAAATAGCATCCAGAACCAAGTTAAGTTATATCTATGCTTTTTATTATTTTAATAAATGTGTGTGAAAATTAATCAAGTGCTGTTTACAGTTGGTCACCGTCAATCTGCTGCTCTAAGCGTGCGAGGTGCATTTCTATCGTCTGACCTAACGGCAGAAGATAAACACGCCACGATAAGACCACGAGACATATTGCTGACACTCGCCTACTTCGTTAGAGCGACAAGTCAAATAATCTGATGGTGTGTGTACCGAAGGTCTTACAGTACGCACACCACAGTAATAGACCCTAGTATTTTGTCCTCGACGGCGAATGTCTGTCAGAGACAAGGGCATCGGCAGCAGTGGCTCAGGGGAGTGTGATATTAGCGCTCTTGTTCTCTGTACAGTACACACAAATGATCTGGCAGCTGGGGTGAGCAGCAATCTGATGACGCCGTGGTATACGGGGAAGTTCAAATGGTTCAAATGGCTCTGAGCACTATGGGACTTCTGAGGTCATTAGTCCCCTAGAACTTAGAACTAGTTAAACCTAACTAGCCTAAGACATCACACACATCCATGCCCGAGGCAGGATTCGAACCTGCGAGCGTAGCGGTTTCGCGGTACCAGACTGCAGCGCCTAGAACCGCACGGCCACTTCGGCCGGCTACGGGGAAGTGTCGTTATTGAATGACTGCAGGAGGATATAAGATGACTTAGATAGAGTTTCTATCTGTCGTGCTCTTTCCACCTAGTTAATTTGCGCTGCGGTGTGGAAATACCTATTAGAAATAGCGTTTAGCGGATCATCAGTTACCCTTTGCCTTGCGAACTAAAAAATTCTGGTTTTTTTTCTGCTCACTCGTAAGTATCGAGCGTGTACGTATTAGGCATAGGTTGATAACTTGTACAATAGGTACCGAAGCCAACCTAAATTACCCGTACACGAACCTCAGAACAGGTGGCGTCGGTAATGAATGAATAAAAAAAAATGCCTCTGAGCACTATGGGACTTAACATCTGAGGTCATCAGTCCCCTAGAACTTGTTGTTGTTGTTGTGGTCTTCAGTCCTGAGACTGGTTTGATGCAGCTCTCCATGCTAATCTATCCTGTGCAAGCTCCTTCATCTCCCAGTACTTACTGCAACCTACATCCTTCTGAATCTGCTTAGTGTATTCATCTCTCGGTCTCTCTCTATGATTTTTACCCTCCACGCCGCCCTCCAATGCTAAATTTGTGATCCCTTGATGCCTCAGGACATGTCCTACCAACCGATCCCTTCTTCTAGTCAAGTTGTGCCACAAACTTCTCTTCTCCCCAATCCTATTCAATACCTCCTCAATGGTTACATGATCTACCCGCCTAATCTTCAACATTCTTCTGTAGCACCACATTTCGAAAGCTTCTATTCTCTTCTTGTCCAAACTATTTATTGTCAATGTTTCACTTCCATACATGGCTACACTCCATACAAATACTTTCAGAAACGACTTCCTGACACTTAAATCTATACTCGATGTTAACAAATTTCTCTTCTTCAGAAACGCTTTCCTTGCCATTGCCAGTCTACATTTTATATCCTCTCTGCTTCGACCATCATCATTTATTTTGCTCCCCAAATAGCAAAACTCATCTACTACTTTAAGTGTCTCATTTCCTAATTTAATTCCCTCAGCATCACCCGACTTAATTCGACTACATTCCATTATCTTCGTTTTACTTTTGTTGATTTTCATCTTATATCCTCCTTTTAAGACACTGTCCATTCCGTTTAACTGCTCTTCCAAGTCCTTTGCTGTCTCTGACAGAATTACAATGTCATCGACGAACCTCAAAGTTTTTATTTCTTCTCCCTGGATTTTAATACCTACTCCAAATTTTTCTTTTGTTTCCTTTACTGCTTGCTCAATATACAGATTGAATAACATCGGGGAGAGGCTACAACCCTGTCTCACTCCCTTCCCAACCACTGCTTCTCTTTAATGTCCCTCGAATCTTATAACTGCCATTTGGTTTCTGTACAAATTGTAAATAGCTTTTCGCTCCCTGTATTTTACCCCTGCCACCTTTAGAATTTGAAAGAGAGTATTCCAGTCAACATTGTCAAAAGCTTTCTCTAAGTCTCCAAATGCTAGAAACGTAGGTTTACCTTTGCTTAATCTATATCTTCTAAGATAAGTCGTAAGGTCAGTATTGCCTCTCGTGTTCCAACATTTCTACGGAATCCAAACTGATCTTCCCCGAGGTCGGCTTCTACCATTTTTTTCCTTCGTCTGTAAATAATTCGCGTTAGTATTTTGCAGCTGTGGCTTATTAAACTGATAGTTCGGTAATTTTCACATCTGTCAACACGTGCTTTCTAAGGGATTGGAATTATTATATTCTTCTTGAAGACTGAGGGTATTTGCCTGTCTCGTACATCCTGCTCACCAAAAGGTAGAGTTTTGTCAGGACTGGCTCTCCCAAGGCCATCAGGAAATACTTAAACCTGTCTAACCTAAGGACATCACACACATCCATACCCGAGGCAGGATTCGAACCAGCGACCGTAGCAGTCACGCGGTTCCGGACTGAAATGCCTAGAACCGCACGGCCACCGGAAAGTAAGAGAGACAGAAGGAGACCCTTCAATCCAGACGGGCAGAATGTTTTGCAAATTATAAAGAAAATTATGTGCGCCAGCAACGGACTGCAGCAGCGCCAACGTAACAGGAAGAAGGCGCCCCGTCATCCTGTTGCCGACGTTATTATCCCTTTATGTAAGGAAGCTCGCAAGGAGCCGGGGGGGGGGGGGGGGCAGAGGGAGGGGATTTGAGGATGGGGCTGCGGTGGCAGCGCCCGCAGGATTAGCTCGCGACTCGTGCGCCAGGAGGCAGGCCCGCCACAGTATGCACCTCTTATCTCTCAGGGAGGGTCGTATTGAGTTGGCTACACTGTCTACCGGAGGCACACAGTTCCGTATGAAAAATTAAAACTCACGCCTTACTCTGATTTACGTGACTTTCATTTCCCATTTCACGTTATCTGCAGACGGAATGTGACAGGCCCACCTGAGCCGTCCTGTGTCCGATTCTCGTGCGAGGTACAACGAACAGCTACGTTTGTACTTTAAGGACACATCCGTCACTCATAGAACAAGAAAAACGGTCAGGTGTTCGTGAGCCAGAAAACATTTACTTCCGTGTTAGAACTTATTTTCTACAGATATTCATAGACAAATTTAAAATGGTTGATTTTAGTGAATAATCTAGTTGCTTTCGCTAGACGATGCGTCGTAAAAGTGCGACGAAACTGTGTGATGGTTCAAATGGTTCAAATGGCTCTGAGCACTATGGGACTTAACATCTGAGGTCATCAGTCCCCTAGAACTTAGAATTACTTGTTGTTGTTGTTGTGCTCTTCAGTTCAGAGACTGGTTTGATGCAGCTCTCCATGCTACTCTATCCTGTGCAAGGTTCTTCATCTCCCAGTACCTACTGCAATCTACATCCTTCTGAATCTGTCTAGTGTATTTATCTCTCGGTCTCCCTCTGCGATTTTTACCCTCCACGCTGCCCTCCAATACTAAATTGGTGATCCCTTGATGCCTCAGAATATGCCCTACTAACCGATCCCTTCTTCTAGTCAACTTGTGCCACAAATTTCTCTTCTCTCCAATTCTATTCAATACCTCCCCATTAGTTATGTGGTCTACCCATCTAATCTTCAGCATTCTTCTGTAGCACCAAATTTCGAAAGCTACTATTCTCTTCTTGTCTAAACTATTTATCGTCCATGTTTCACCTCCATACTTAAACATAACTAACCTAAGGACGTCACACACTTTCATACCATAGGCAGGATTCGAACCTGCGACAGTAGCGCCTAGAACCGCTCGGACACTAAGGCCGGCGAAATTGTGTGATCAAAAATATTCAGACAGATATTAGTGTCCATCCTTCGCCATTTCGACGACTTGCACCCTATTGGGAACATTGTCAATAACGTATCTGAATGTCTGTGGAGAAATGGCGGCCCATGTTTTATCAAGAGCTGGAACCAGAACAGATGGTGATGTTGAACGCTCGGGTCTGGAGCGAGGTCGACGTTCTAACTCATCCCGGAGGTGTTCCATTGTGGCCGGCCGGGGTGACCGAGCGGTTCTAGGCGCTACAGTCTGGAACCGCGCGACCGCTACGGTCGCAGGTTCGAATCCTGCCTCGGGCATGGATGTGTGTGATGTCCTTAGGTTAGTTAGGTTTAAGTAGTTCTAGGTTCTAGCGGACTGATGACCTCAGAAGTTAAGTCCCATAGTGCTCAGAGCCATTTGAACCATTTGTTCCATTGTGTTCAAGTCGGGAGTATGGGCAGACCAGTCCATTTCAGAAATGTTATTGTCCACACTCCATTGCTTCACAGATACTGCTTTACGTCAGGCTGCGTTGTCAAGCTCATATAAACGATCATCGTTTTCCAAACTGCTACTGTACTGTATGCGGTACACAATGACGTAAAAAGTGTCCATGCCGTTCCGCATGTAGCGTTCTGTTAAGTGCAATAAGCGAAACACGCCATAACCACGACAAATATTGGAATACCGTAATACCTCCGTACCTCCGTACTGTTAGTACTAAACACGATATCAGGTAACATTCTTCAAGCATTCGCCTAACCCAAACCCTTCCATAAGATTGGCACAATGTATAGAGTGATTCATTGCTCCAAATTAGTCGTTTGCCGTCATCAGCAGTCCAGTGGCTTCACTCTTTGCACCTCCTCAAGCGTCGCTTAACATTAACTACAGAAATACATTGATTACAGAAATGTGCGACTTATGAGGAACTGATCGACCACTCTACCCCATTCCTTTCAACTGCCTACGTACAGTCATTGTGCTCGCTAGACTGTTGGTTGCGCTTTAGAACTCACGGGTGGTCCCTTCCGCCGATTCCATACGAGTTTTTACAGTCGTTCGCTGCAGTTCTCGACGATCCGTCTCCGTCAGTACGTAAGATTTGCCTGCGACGGGTTATCTATGTGATCAAAAGTATCCGGACACACACACAGGTGCACTGTGCAATCAACTATCGCCACGTACTCCATATCAGCGACCTCAGTAGTCATCAGACATCGTGAGCGAGCAAAATGGGGCGCTCCGCGGAACTCACAGACTTCGAACGTGGTCATACGTGTCATACGTCTGTACTCGAGATTTCCACACTCCTAAACATCCCTAGGTCCACTGTTTCCGATGTGATAGTGAAGTGGAAAATGAAGGGACACATAAAGCACAAAAGCGTACAGGCTGACCTCGTCTGTTGACTGACAAGAGACCGCCGACAATTGAAGAGGGTCGTAATGTGTTATAGGTAGACATCTGTTCCAGACCATCAGACAGGAATTTCAATCAGGATCCACTGCAAGTACTATGACAGTTAGGCGGAGGGGAGAAAACTTGGATTTCATGGTCGAGCGGCTGCTCATAAGTCACACATCATACCGGTAAATGCCGAACGACGCCTCGCTTGGTGTAAGGAGCGTAAAAATTGGACGATTGAACAGTGGAAAAATGTTGTGTGGAGTGACCAGTCACGGTACACAATGTGGCGATCCGATGGCAGGGTGGGGGTATGGCGAATACCCGGTGAACATCATATGCCAGCGTGTATAGTGCCGACAGTAAAATTCGGAGGCGGTGGTGTGTTTCTGGAGGGGGCTTGCACCCCTTGTTGTTTTGCGTGGCACTATCACAGCACAGGCCTACATTTATGTTTTAAGCACCTTCTTGCTTCCCATTGTTGAAGAGCAATTTGGAGATGACGATTGCATCTTTCAACACGATCGAACACCTATTCATAATGCACGGCCTGTGGTGAAGTGCTTACACGACAATAACATCCCTGTAATGGCCTGCACAGAGTCCTGACCTGAATCCTATAGAACACCTTTGGGATGTTTTGGAACGCCGACGTCCTGCCAGGCCTCACCGACTGACGTCGATACCTCTCCTCAGTGCAGCACTCCGTGAAGAATGGGCTGTCATTCCTCAAGAAACCTTCCAGCACCTGATTGAACGTATGACTGCGAGAGTGGACGCTGTCATCAAGGTTAAAGGTGGGCCAACACCATACTGAATTCCAGTATTACAGATGGAGAGCGCCACGAATTTGTAAGCCATTTTCAGCCAGGTGTACGGATACTTATGATCACATAGTGTAGTTCCTTCGCGTTTCCGCCTCACAATCATATCGCCAGCAGAACACTTGGACAGTCTTAGAAGGTTTGAAGTGTTCCTGAGGGATCTGTTACCTAGCTGACCTTTTATACCGGCGGCTCCGCCTCTCATGACTTCTAGTGGTCAGCTTAGCATTATATAGGGGTGTGTGGATACTTTTCATCAGATAGGATACATCCTCTCCACTTTACAGTGAAGTGGTAATGATTCAACAAATTTTATTTCAATTTAGTGATGAGGAGACTCATTGTTCATAAACAGTGGTTTTTCTTTGCTATGTGTATTTAAGGTACAGAAACCAGAACGTAGTCCTGGACAGTTACTGCTTATCGGAGAGAAGAGTGTAGTCAAGAGCGTCTCAGGGAAGTGTGATAGGAACACTCTTTATACACGATCCACTAACATGAATATGACCATCGTCAATGTTCGACGTCAACGTGCAATAACCACTCACGGACAGCAGGTGCTAGCATTAGCAGTGGATGGTATACAAAGCGT
This sequence comes from Schistocerca piceifrons, assembly GCF_021461385.2. Lineage (NCBI taxonomy): Eukaryota > Metazoa > Arthropoda > Insecta > Orthoptera > Acrididae > Schistocerca > Schistocerca piceifrons. The sequence continues at coordinate 338,372,798 of NC_060145.1, read as the reverse complement.
GTCAGGGGACACGGAAAACAGTGCAAGCGTTGTCGTAATACCGAAACGGGGCAATTTATCTGACGTCCAAAAGGGCGTGATTGTTGGCTCTCGGACCAAGGTGGAAGCATTTCCGAAACGGCTAAGTTTGTAAACCGTTAGCGTGCCGCCGTGTTTACAGTATATCGTGCACTGCAGAGGGGCGCTACCAAAACCGGCGCTGAAGCAACTGTGGTGAACCACGGACCATAGATGACAGCCGTGAACGACGGCTGCGGGCTACGGTCGCAGGTTCGAATCCTGCCTCGGGCATGGATGTGTGTGATGTCCTTAGGTTAGTTAGGTTTAAGTAGTTCTAAGTTCTAGGGGACTGATGACCTCAGTGCCCGTAGTGCTCAAAGCTATTTGAACCATTTGAATTTTGACGGCTGCGGACACGTGTACGGACGAATAGTCGTGCAACTGTTGAGCAACTAACCGAGATGAACCAAGGGGCTACCAACAGTGTCTCCTCAACAACCGTGCAGCAAGTGCTTCTTTCATGCACACTGATACCGCAACTGGACGGCGATAGATAGCCTTTTCAGATGAAGCACATATTATGCTCTGTTGAATAGATAGCCATTGGCGTGTAAGTCGTGAAACGTCTGAAAGTAAACACCCTGCAACGATCATCGGAAGCGTCCAGGATGGAGGGCATTCTTGGGTGATCCTGTCACTCTGGTAGGCACAATGGAACAACACAAGTATACCTCTACCCTTAGCGACCATGTCCACCCACATGCAGTTCGTTTTTCCTCGGCATGAGGGCATCTACCAGCAGGACAATGCAACGTGCCGCACAGCTCACAGTATACATGCGTGGTTCGAAAAGCACCCAGATGTGTTTATCACACTCCGCTGGCCACGAAATTCATCCGATTTAAAATCAGTCGAGGATCTGTGGGGCCACCTCCAATGGGCTGTTCGCACCACGGATCGTCAACCGAGAAACCTAGCGCAGCTGGCCACAGGGCTGGAGTCGCCATGGCTCCACTTCTCTGTCGGTACCTACCAGAATCTCACAGACTCTTTTTCCTGTACGTCTCGCAGCGGTTCGTGCTGCAAAAGGTGGTGATTCAGACCTTTGATTGGTGGTCACGTTACTGTGATTAGACAGTAAACAGGGTGAAAAGTATTTAAACCGACAAACTCTGGGAGGTTGTAGGGGACATCAAAACAAATATTTTTCCCTAATGTCACTTTTTTCCAATGAGGAGTATTTAAACTGGTAGAGAAATATTTCCAATTTCAATTACAGTAGATTTTCAAAAATGCTTCCATTGACACGTAAACAAAGCTTACACCGTCGGATCATGTTCTGTCTAACACGGTAAAAAAACCCAGGAATGTCCAGAATTGTTCCTGCAGCTGCTACTATCCGAGCAACCAGATCCTCTTCTCATGCAACAGGAGTTGCGTAAACAACACAGAGGATGGAAATGTAGGATGCAATTCACACTGTTCCAGGTACCACTGCTAAATCTGTGCTCTCGGTGGATAATCAACTGGTTCCAGGTTGTGGACACGCTGTAAGTGAAATGGAGGTAACAATTGCTCTCGAAGGACTGTTCTTACATTCGTCTGATTAGTCCCCATGTTACGTGCAACTGCACGAGTGCTGATTGAAGGATCCCGCTCCACATGCTGCATGACAGCTTCCTCAAATTGCAGCGTTCTTACCGTGCGACGGCATCCCTGTCCAGGTAATCAGCTAAACGACCCGGTCTCACGCAGACGTTGGTACACAGTAGCAAAGGTCGTATGATGCGGGATACTGCGATTAGGATATTGTTGCGAGCGGTTCTAGGCGCTTCAGTCTGGAACTGCGCGACCGCTACGTCACAGGTTCGAATCCTGCCTCGGGCATGGGTGTTTGTGATGTCCTTAGGTTAGTTAGGTTTACGTAGTTCTAAGTTCTAGGGGACTGATGACCTCAGATGTTAAGTCCCATAGTGCTCTGAGTCATTAGGATATTGTTGTTGATAAACCTGCTGTGCAGCTCGTCCGTTGTGGTGCGCTACGTAGCACGCACCAACCATATCAATGTACTCACTCCAGGTGTATCGCTCCATTGGTAAACAGAGACAATGCACTACTACACTACTGGACAGCAGTTGCCTACAACTGAAGAGCGTAATACGCCCTATAACAACTAAAGATAGTAATGAAGAGCGTAATACGGCTTAAATAATCCTCATAGAAAAAAATGACATTAGGGAAAAATATTTGTTTTTATGTCCCCTACAACCTCCCAGAGTTTGTCGGTTTAAATACTTTTCACCCTGTATAAGCAATCTGACCGATTCAGTCAACAACAAACTGCGACAGTTTGCTGACGACGGTGTAGTATACGGAAAAGTGGCTTCGCTGAATGACTGTAGAAGAATAAAGGATGAGCAGGACCGAATTTCTGTTTGGTGCGATGAATGGCAGTTTCCTCTAAATGTGTGAAACTATGCAGACGAGTAGGAAAACGGTTCAAATGGCTCTGAGCACTATGGGACTTAACTTCCGAGGTCATCAGTCCCCTAGAACTTAGAACTACTTAAACCTAACTAACCTTAGGACATCACACACATCCATGCCCGAGGCAGGATTCGAACCTGCGACCGTAGCGGTCGCGCGGTTCCAGACTGTAGCGCCTAGAACCGCTCGGTCACTCCGGCCGGACGAGTAGGAAGAAAGAACCTGTAATATTCCAATACAGTATTGGTGATGTGCGACTTGGCACACTCACGCGATTAAATATCGTAAAGATGCAAAGCGACATGAAAGGGAACAAGCGTGTAAGGTCTGTTGCAGAGAAGATGAATGAGCAACTTTGGTTTGTTGAGCGAATTCTAGGAATGTATAGCTCATCTAAAAAGAGACCACGTACAGAAAACTAATGCGACCCATTCTTGAGTACTGATCGAGTATTGGGGTCCCAACTAGCTCCGATTAAATATCGTAATGATGCAAAGCGACATGAAAGGGAACAAGCGTGTAAGGTCTGTTGTAGAGAAGGCGAATGGGCAACTTCGGTTTGTTGAGCGAATTCTAGGAATGTGTAGCTCATCTAAAAAGAGATCACGTACAGAAAACTAGTGCGACCCATTCTTGAGTACTGATCGAGTATTGGGGTCCCAACTAGCTCCGATTAAATATCGTAATGATGCAAAGCGACATGAAAGGGAACAAGCGTGTAAGGTCTGTTGTAGAGAAGGCGAATGGGCAACTTCGGTTTGTTGAGCGAATTCAAGGAATGTGTAGCTCATCTAAAAAGAGACCACGTACAGAAAACTAGTGCGACCCATTCTTGAGTACTGATCGAGTATTGGGGTCCCAACTAGCCCCGATGCAAAGAAGGCGCCAAAGCAAGTGAGAGATGTGCTGCTAGATTTCTTACCGATAGTTTGGTCAACAAGCATTACGGTAATGCTGTGTGAGCTCTGATGGGCACGTCTGGAGGGAGGAAGAAGTTCTTTTTGTGAAAGAATATTTTCTAAACTGGCATTTGCGACATACTGTAGAATGGTAATACTGCCACCAACATACACTTGCGTTAGGAATGTGGAAAGACAGAGAAATCAAGGCCCGTACGGGGGCACACAGAAAGTCGTTTTACCCTCGCGCCATTTGCTAGTGGAGTACGAAAGGGAATCATAGCAGTGGTACAGAGTACCCTCCGCCATACACCGCGTCATGGCTTGCCGAGTGTGTATGTGGAAATTTCGAAATTTGTGGTAAGTTCCTATGGGACGAAACTGCTAAGGTCATCGGTCCCTAGGCTTACACACAGCCTATCTAACGTAAACTAACTAACGCTAAGAGCAACACACATCCATGCCCGAGGGAGGACTCGTACCTCCGAAGGGCGAGCCGCCCCAAGCGTGGCAAGGCGCCCCAGGCCGTGCGGCTACGCCGCGCGGCTATGTACGTGGATGTAGATGTAAACGAAGCTAATTAATATCGACAGTCGTTGCTTGTTTTAGTGACGTGAATAACGTTTATTGCCTTCATTACATGATAGTTCAAAAATCAACGTGCATCAGTTAGTGCTCATATTAGTGAAATAACGGTAAGCGTTGCTTTAATATACTGTACTTTAGTACTTTATGGAAGAAAAATAGTCTGTTGAAAAAGTCAGTATTTATCGCTGATTAGAGGCGACACTTCTTCGGCGGTGATAGCCTCGCGCCATCTTAGTAATGTGTGATGGATAGACCTACATATCGCTCTCAGAAAGTATGGAAGTGTTATCGCGAAAATATAAAGGTCCGACATTATCATTCATTATCATTTCGTGCGTGTTATCGTTGGCCCAATGCATCGTCGTGGAGAGGAAGCTGATATCAGTGACTTTTGATCGTATGGCCTCTCCAGAGCTGATTAGTAACCATGCAGACACGTCTCAGACCTTCCAAGAGAAAACCTGCCACGCACTGCTGCGCCATGACCACTTTATAAGGAGCATCTGTGTACTGAAAACGTAAGGGCTCTCCATAAAGCTTCTTCGATGACTGCAGACGAGATATAGTATTCGTCTTTCAATAGCTGTAAAGGAGTAAAACTTTTCACTAGATCCGCAAACAATATACCAGCTTCATGTAAAATATAGCCTTGTGAAGCTTGTAATTCTCTAGACAATGGATACAGTGAAAACCTTACCATCTTATGCTTTGTTTAGGTTTCTGTGGAACAAACTGTGAAAAGTGACGCACCTAGAAGCGATGTTCGGATGTGAGTGTAACTTCGTACGCGTACACACCATCGGCGCGTACGTGAATGCTTATCCAAAGAGTTTCAGTTTTCTGTGACAAGTAGAACGGCCACCAGTGTGCCTAAATATTGTTCGTGTTTGGTGTTGTAATCAGGCTAGACAGGGCACACAAGGGGCGTGAACAGCGTCAGACAACGAGTGCTGATTATGTAGGACATGGAGATGTCGCGTACTCGTGTGAGACAGCGTTATCAGCACCTAACAGACTATGTAGATCTCTATTTACCCGGATCAATAGTGCAACATCTATATTTGTGTGGCATTTTCGACGTGACACTGGCCCGATGCTGGGCTGTATGGGAACGTCAGAGCAGGCATATTCAGCATCAAGGTTCCGGTCGATCAGATTTGACCACAACAAGGTTTGTTGTGGTCTTCAGCCCAGAGATTGGTTTTGTGTAGCTGTCTATGGTGCTCTATCCTGTGAAAGCCTCCTCATATCCGAATAATCTGCTTAGCGTACTCATCTCTTGGCCTCCCTCTACAATTTACCTTCCGAGCTCCCCTCCAATACTAAATTGGTGATCTCTTGATGCTTCAGAGCGTGTCCTACCAACCGATCCCTTCTTCTAGTCAAGTTGTGCCACAATTTCCTCGTCTCCCCAATTCTATCCAGTACCTCCTCATAAGTTACGTGATCTACCTATCTAGAACAGCATTCTCCCGTAGCACCACATTTCTAAAGCGTCTATTCTTTTCTTGTCTAAACTGCTTACCGTCCTTATTTCACTTCCATACATGGCCACACTCCATACGCCGGCCGGAGTGGCCGAGCGGTTCTAGGCGCTACAATCCGGAACCGCTACGGTCGCAGGTTCGAATCCTGCCTTGGGCATGGATGTGTGTGATGTCCTTAGGTTAGTTAGGTTTAAGTAGTTCTAAGTTCTAGGGGACTGATGACCTCAGAAGTTAAGTCCCATAGTGCTCAGAGCCATTTGAACCACACTCCATACAAATACTTTCGGGAAAGACTTCCTGACAAATCTATGCTCGATGTTAACAAATTCTTCTTCAGAAACGCTTTCCTTGCCACAGCCAGTCTACGTTTTATATCCTCTCTACTTCGAACATCATCAGTTATTTTGCTCCCCAAATAGCAAAACTCATTTACTACTTTAAGCATCTCATTTCCTAATCTAATACCTTCAGCATCACCTGATTTAATTCGTTTCATTCCATTATCCTCGGAAGGATCGCCGCATTGTGTTTCATCTGTTCCCTGTCATGCTAAGTACATACAGGTCTGCTCTAAAAAACGTACTGTAAGTGAAAGAAACGTGGAAGCAGAGCGGCCGGTATGGACGAAAGGGGAGGGGTCACCCGTGTGGAGATATGCCGAAGTGTCCGGGACACGAGACCCACTAAACGACTTAAGCGCTCGCTCCGTACCAAAGTCCTGATTTTAGCCGCCACGACCTTCTGGGGCTGCCTCTACCTGTCGCACGCGGCTCTGCATTCGGCCCCCTCACGTGCCCGAAAAAAAAGGGCAAAGGTCGAGGCTGGGCTGCTTCCCAGTTCCCCCTGCCACGCGACCTGCCACAGGGTGCGGCTAGGGTGGCAGTCTCCCATCCTTCACGCCTGTTCTTCTTACAACATGATTACGTCTCCTCCGTGCCGCTTCACGTAAAAAAGCGCCGTCTTTGCAGTTACTGACTATTAAAAACAAAAAACCCGCATTTTTTAAAAGTTTTTGTTCTTTTTTAGTGTTTTGTACCTCAATCGGTAAAAACGAAACTTTTATAGGATTACTTTCTTGTCTGTCTGTCCGACTGCTAAAAACCCTTTTTCTCAGGAACGGGTAGGCGTACCAAGTTGAAATTTGTTACATGCTAGGGTCTACGACCCTTGGCGGCGTGATAAATCTAAGTGAAGGCAACCAAAAAATATGGCCATTTATGTACCATATTTTGATAATTAAAACATGGCACAAGCAGGTTGTACTCTTCTTATTACCTGTGTAGTTGGCCAGTTTCAACCGTGGGCCATTTTCAAGCACTTATCTTAAGCCTGTAGTATGATATGGCAGCTTTCTGTTTGTGTCACACACGCACAGAAATACGATGTACACCTGTCACACATACCAGCGATGTACTTCTGTTCACTCGATGATTTACCGTCTATCACTACGAACTGTGACCTCTCTGAAAGGAAATCACGATTCCAGTCACACAACTGAGACAATACTCCATATGCACGCAATATGATTAATTAGGTTTTACGCTACATGTAAACGGAACATTCTGAAAATTGTTAATTTGTAATTATCTCACACACAAAAATTGTCATTTGTTATCTATCTATCAAACTGTCCGTCTGTTAAGACCTCTTTTTCTAAGGAAGGGGTAGACTCTGAAAAAAAGCTGGAAGACTAAGATGGACCATGTTTTCATTCTTAAAACGCGTTGAGGCTATGGACGCCCCCCCCCCCCCCCCACACACACACACCCACACACACAAAAATAAAATTTTAACTTATTTTCTTATTTTGATACTCGCAAAGACACACATCAAAACCTGTAGGGTACTTCCCGTTCGCTTGGAATCGTGAAATTTGGTAAGAAGAAAGATCTACATCTACATCTGCATGGTTACTCTGCAATCCACACTTAAGTGCCTGGCAGAGGGTTCATCGAACCATTTTCATACTACTTCTCTACCATTCCACTTTCGAATGGCGCATGGGAAAAAGGAACACCTAAATCTTTCCGGTCGAGCTCTGATTTCTCTTATTTTATTACTATGATCATTTGTCCCTATGTAGGTGGGTGTCAACAAAAGTCAAGGACTGTGCGGCTGGTCCCGGCTGAGGTTCGAGTCCTCCATGGGGCATGGATGTGTATGTTTGTCCTTAGGATAATTTAGGTTAAGTAGTGTGTAAGCTTAGGGACTGATGACCTTAGCAGTTAAGTCCCATAAGATTTCACACACATTTGTCAACAAAATATTTTCGAATTCGGAAGAGAAAGTTGGTGATTGAAATTTCGTAAACAGATCTCACCGCAAAGCAAACCGCCTTTGTTTCAGTGACTGCCACCCCACTTGCGTATCATATCAGTGACACTCGCACCCCTATTGAGCGATAACACGAAACGAGCTGCCCTTCTTTGCAATTTTTCGATGTCCTCCGTCAATCCTACCTGGTAAGCATCCCATACCGCTCAGCAATATTCCAGCAGCGGACGGACAAGTATAATGTAGGCTTTCTCTTTAGTGGGTTAGTCGCATCTTCAAAGTGTTCTGCCAACAAAGCGCAGTCTTTGTTCCGCCTTCCCCACAATATTATCTATATGGTCTTTCCAATTTAAGATGCTCGTAATTGTAATCCCTAGGTATTTAGTCGAATTGACAGCCCTTAGATTTGTGCGATTTATCGTATACCCAAAATTTATCGGATTTCTTTTAGTACCCATGTGGATGACCTCGCACTTTTCTTTGTTTAGTACTAATTGCCACTTTTCGCACCATACAGAAGTTCTCTCTAGATCATTTTGTAATTGGAATTGATCGTCTGGTGATTTTACTAGACGGTAAATTACAGCGTCATCTGCAAACAATCTAAGGGGGCTGCTCAGATTACCACCTAGACCATTTATGTAAATCAGGAACAGCGGAGGGCCTATGTCACTACCTTGCGGAACGCCAGATATCACTTCTGTTCTACTCGATGATTTCCCTTCTATCACTACGAACTGTGACCTCTCTGAGAGGAAATCACCAATCCAGTCACACAACTGAGACGATACTCCATATGCACGCAATTTCATTAATTAGGTTTTACGATACACGTAAACGGAACATTTTGAAAATGGTTAATTAGTAACTATCTCACACAAAAAAATCTGTCATTTGTTATCTGTCTTTCTAACTGTCCGTCTGTTAAGATCTCTTTTTCTAAGGAACGGATAGGGATATCTACTTGCAACTGATATCAAATACTAAGGTCTACTGCCCCTGTCGGTGTGAAAAACGTAATGTTATCGAAATATACGGTCATTTATGGAGGAGGAGATTAGTGTTTAACGTCCCGTCGACGTCGAGATCATTAGAGACGGAGCACAAGCTCGGATTAGGGAAAGATGGAGAAGGAAATCGGCCGTGTCCTTTCAAAGGGTCATTTATGTCGAAGATTCTGCTACTCAAAACCTCACTCATCGAAACCTATAGTGCACTTCCCACTGACCTAGAATCATGAATTTTGGTAAGAAGTAAGGTTTAACAGTGCAAGTAAAGATAAAAATCCAAAAAAAATTAATTTGTAATTATACCACACGAAAAAATATTTGATTTGTCATTTGTTGTCCGTCTATCTACTTGTCGGTCGGTTAAGACCCCCTTTTTTTTCTCAGGAACAGATAGGCTTATCAAGTTGATGTCACATACTAAGATCTATGGTACCCTGGAGTTGTAAAAACATTGAAGCTTCTAAGTCAATGCAATCAAAAGATACTCGCAGACTCGCAGATTCATTTATCGAAACCTACGTAGTATTTCCCGTTGACCTACAATGAAAAAATGTGCAAGAAGCAAAATTATATGGTACAAGTACAGGAAACACCCTGAAAATTGTTAATTTGTAAATATATCAAACGAGCAAATATTTTTTCTTTTGATAATTCTCGAAAGTCTTAGAATTCCTGGGACTGACATTTTGCCGGTGCAGATACCGATAACGCTAAAAATAGTCGAGATTCTTGTTTCCAGGGATGGCTAAGCTATCGGTATTCATAATTGAGTTTGTATGGAACCGTCGGTGCTCGACTCCTGCTAGAACTTACCTGTATTTTTTTTTCTTTTAGCTTTTCCGATGACGTGGTACTTCTGTCAGAGACAGAAAGTGACTTGGAAGAGCAGCTGAATCGAATGGACAGTTATTAAAGGAAGTTATAAGATGAACATAAACAACGGTTGGTTGGTTGGTTGGTTTATTTGGGCAACGGGACCAAACAGCGAGGTCATCTGTTCCACCCGATTACGGAAGGAAGGAAGTCGACCGTACCCTTTCAAAAGAACCGTCCCGGCATATGTCTGAAGCGATTTAAGGAAATCAAGGATATCCTAATTCAGAATGGCCGGACGCAGGTTTGAACCGTCGTTCTCCTGAATGCGAGTCCAGTGTGCTAACCGCTGCTCCCTTTTCTGTTCCGCATGTGGAAGCTTATCTCATGAATTACTATAGGGATTTTGATACAGATTTCACTAACAGACTCATTAGCAAGGTTGATGTATACAGCCTACCTTACGAGGGTTATCCCAAAAGTAAGGTCTCCTATTTTTTATAAGTACATAGACCTGTTTATTTCTACAATAGTTTACATGAGCTAACAGCTTGAACATTTAGCCATTTTTCGACATAATCACCATTTCTGTCGATGCATTTTTGTAGACGCTGTGTCAGTTTTTGTATGCCCATGTCATACCAGCTCGCCGCCATGCTGTTCAGAAAGTTATGAACCTCTTCTTTCACCTCGTCGTCGGAGGTGAATCGCTGGGACCACAATTAATGCTGACACGTACTGTGAAACTCTGAAAAATCTCAAACAGCAAATTCAGAATCGGAGAAGAGGAATGATGAGCAAGGGCGTACACATTCTCCATGACAACGCTCGCCAACACATCGCTCGGCAAACCGTTGCTCTCCTGCAACAGTTTCAGTGGAACATAATCACCCACCCATCCTATAGTCCTGATTTGACGCCCAGTGACTATCACCTGTTCCCTAGGTTAAAAGAACATTTGGCCGGAAAGCGATTCAGCTCCGACGACGAGGTGAAAGAAGAGGTTCATAACTTTCTGAAAAGCATGGCGGCGAGCTGGTACGACACGGGCATACAAAAACTGCCACAGGGTCTACAAAAATACATCGACAGAAAAGGTGATTATGTCGAAAAATAGCTAAATTTTCAAGCTGTTAGCCGATGTAAACCATTGTAGAAATAAACAGGTCTATGTACTTATAAAAAGACAGAAGACCTTCCTTTTGGGATTACCCTCGTATAATTATAGTAATGATGAGTGTGTAATACTGTACGTGTAATAACTTGATAGGACTGGAAATAAAAGGCAACCAGTTGCAGAAATAAAGGTTTATTAACTCTTTACAATGGTGTTGACAAATATAAATTCCTCTTCTTCAGAAGGAAACTGGACCTGTTGAACAAGTTATTACAAAACAGTTGCAAATGTCAAACAGAGAAGGAACCAAATTCAATAAGCAATAAATTACAAAATTTTTTAGAAGAGCATGCTCACTCATATAATCACATATCTACAAATGTTGGAGTTCAAAGGTTCTTGTCACCTCGTTGAGATCGGGTGTTCTGCAGGTGGTGCGTGTTTTCCCAACACGATAATTCGACACCGTAAGGCGAGGTCGTCTTCACGTATTCCCTGCGGCTCTTGTCTAGTACCATGTGCATGTCAACCACAAATATCGTCAGTCGAAATGCATAATTGAACATAGTAGCCCAATAATGTAGGGCTTTGTCGCAGAAACTTTTAAAGTAAAACACGTGTGACACTGAATTCAGTGTACGATTAGTAAGGCACACACAAGACGAGTGACAAGAGCTGACTGGCTAAGATGTGCAGACACTGGCGATAGGTAATCTATGGTTGGTGGCGCTTACTGCGTGAAGGAGTTCATCTCGTGCTGCTTTCCGCACGTATATGCAAACAATTAGCGCTGTTTTCTTGAGCCTGCTTACTCTTTACATGTAGTATGTATGACTTTAACAGCTCCCTTGCATACCTCCCCACCGCCCCTTCCTCCTCATATTCCTATTTTCGTTAGTCTTATTCTGTTTTGACTCTGGCTATTAACCATTTTATTTGCTGGATCAGGCACTGACTGCTCAGTGCGGATATGCGCATTTTCTTTCACGCTAGAGCCTGTACATTTTATTCAGTCAGCTCTTGTCATTAGTCTTGTATCTGCCTCACTAATCCAATGCGTCCACTGTCAAGGGTGTTTTATTTCAAAAGTTTCTACGACAAAGCCCTACAGTATCGGGATACTGCCTTCAGTTATGCATTTTAACTGACAGTATTTGTGGTTGGCATGCTCAGTGTACTAGACAAGTCTTTGGCTCCAGCATCCGTTTTCGTCAGTATGTGATTCTATGTGTATGCTGTGCTAAAATTTTTTGTAGCTTATTGTTCAGCGAATTTGGTTTCTTTTCTCTTTGACATTTGTAAGTATTTTGTAATATCATGGCTGTTAATAACCGCTTCAGCTGCTTTTTGGTCCTTTATTATTATACCACATCTTCAGGTGACATATGATTAAAACATTAGAGCGGAAAAGCTCGGAATCTTTTTTCCCAACATTGGTTGTCTGTCAATACAAAATTTTCTAATGATTTGCTCAATAGGTCCATACTCCTCCTAAAGAAAATTTATATTTTTCGAAACCTTGACTTAATTCTGCAGCTACCGTAGTTGCTTATTATTTCCAAGCCTATCGAGTTTCTACGCGCACCGTTGCTAAAGCACAGCCGTGTTTAAAATTAAAAAAAAAAATATGTGTATATGTATTTTTATGTGCCGTGTTTAGTTGACGTTTGGAGTCACATCTCGTGGCAGTGATGGGAGCTATGAACTGGTCAGCTGTAGAGAACGCGATATGTGATGGGAAAAGCAGTAAAGTAAACAGTCGACGCAACTCCAGAGAGCAGCAAAGCTAGACCAGAACATACAGGGCTATTACAAATGATTGAAGCGATTTCATAAATTCACTGTAGCTCCATTCATTGACATGTGGTCACGACACACTACAGATACGTAGAAAAACTCATATAGTTTTGTTCGGCTGAAGCCGCACTTCAGGTTTCTGCCGCCAGAGCGCTCGAGAGCGCAGTGAGACAAAATGGCGACAGGAGCCGAGAAAGCGTATGTCGTGCTTGAAATGCACTCACATCAGTCAGTCATAACAGTGCAACGACACTTCAGGACGAAGTTCAACAAAGATCCACCAACTGCTAACTTCATTCGGCGATGGTATGCGCAGTTTAAAGGTTCTGGATGCCTCTGTAAGGGGAAATCAACGGGTCGGCCTGCAGTGTGCGAAGAAACGGTTGAACGCGTGCGGGCAAGTTTCACGCGTAGCCCGCGGAAAGCCTTACCGTTTACAATTGCTACAAGCCCTGACACCCGATGACAAAGTCAAACGCTTTGAATTTTCGGCGCGGTTGCAACAGCTCATGGAAGAGGATGCATTCAGTGCGAAACTTGTTTTCAGCGATGAAGCAACATTTTTTCTTAATGGTGAAGTGAACAGACACAATGTGCGAGTCTGGGCGGTAGAGAATCCTCACAAATTCGTGCAGCAAATTCGCAATTCACCAAAAGTTAACATGTTTTGTGCAATCTCACGGTTTAAAGTTTACGGCCCCTTTTTCTTCTGCGAAAAAAACATTACAGGACACGTGTATCTGGACATGCTGGAAAATTGGCTCATGCCACAACTGGAGACCAACAGCGCCGACTTCATCTTTCAACAGGATGGTGCTCCACCGCACTTCCATCATGATGTTCAGCATTTCTTAAACAGGAGATTGGAAAACCGATGGATCGGTCGTGGTGGAGATCATGATCAGCAATTCATGTCATGGCCTCCACGCTCTCCCGACTTAACCCCATGCGATTTCTTTCTGTGGGGTTATGTGAAAGATTCAGTGTTTAAACCTCCTCTACCAAGAAATGTGCCAGAACTGCGAGCTCGCACCAACGATGCTTTCGAACTCATTGATGGGGACATGCTGCGCCGAGTGTGGGAGGAACTTGATTATCGGCTTGATGTCTGCTGAATCACTAAAGGGGCACATATCGAACATTTGTGAATGCCTAAAAAAACTTTTTGAGTTTTTGTATGTGTGTGCAAAACATTGTGAAAATATCTCAAATAATAAAGTTATTGTAGAGCTGTGAAATCGCTTCAATCATTTGTAATAACCCTGTATACTTGACTATTATAAATATTATAAATTAAATATTATAAATTAAACTCCCACACCACAATTTTCTATCTCGTTGTGCGGGCTAATCACAGAAACTATTGTAGGGATTTGTAGGGATTTTAATACGGTTTTCACTAACAGATAGATTGATCCTTGAGAAAGCTTTGTGTGCACAATTTATAAATATTTCATGCAACTATGATGAATCATAGACCCCTTCTGCGTTTTTCTGTCTATATGTACGCTGATCTTAGTAATTTTCAGGAATTTTCGATACGGTTTTCATTAATAGATAGGTTGGTTCCCAAGGAACGTTTCTGTACATAGTATATAACAGGTATAAGTGTAATTACTTCTGTCGGGGGCTGAGAATGGTGTACTGCACACCATTACATTATATATTCGGACATGTTCAAAAGAACAGACACGACACATGCAGGGTGAATCACCTAAAACTTGCACTACAAATACTGCGGAAATGGAAAGTTCTGTTGATGTGTGGTTTTCACAGAATGAAGGGGCTCATATTGTTAGCCAATACGCTGATACTTAGAAAGCGTACTTTTTCTACGAACATACACCTTTTTAAGTGGAACAATGCCTACTGACATTAACAACCTATAAGTAGGGTAAATTAGAATGTGAGTGGTGTTTGTTGTAGGATTCCAGTGCGAGTCGTTTACGATATGTCGTATTATGCAAGGTTTCCGTATGAACACTAGTTTGTGCCATTCAACCTGCATTGTTGATAGGTACGATGCTGTTATGTTTGTTTACAATTTGCTTGTGTATTCTTTGACTGTATTGAAACCTGATAGCCGTGCGGGATTAGCCGAGCGGTCTAAGGCACTGCAGTCATGGACTGTGCAGCTGGTCCCAGCGGAGGTTCGAGTCCCCCCTTGGGCATGGGTGTGTGTATTTGTCCCTACAGTAATTTAGGTTAAGTAGTGTGTAAGCTTAGGGACTGATGACCTTAGTAGTTAAGTCACATAAGATTTCACACACATTTGAACATATTTGAAACCTGATAGTCAGTTAGTGTGTGACGGTCCAAGCAGTAGGTTACGAGGGGACGATGGGATTTACCAATGCTGAAAAAACCAAGGTGCTCATGGTATAAGGAGAGTGTAGGAAGAATGCAGTTCATTCCTGTACGGTGTATGCGGCAAGATATCCCTCTAGACGTGAACCATCTCGGTCCGGCACACAGTTTTAATCTGCCAGGAAGTTTCATATAAGCGCACACTCCGATGCAGAGCGAAAATGTCATTCTGGAAACCTCCCCCAGGCTGTGGCTCAGCCATGTCTCCGTAATCTCTTTCAGGAGAATTATTCTTGCAAGTTTCGCAGGCGAGCCTCTGTGAAGCCTGGAAGATAGGAGACGAGGTACTGGCGGAAGTAAAGCTCTGCGAACGGGTCGTGAGTCACGCTTGGATAGCTCATTTGGTAGAGCACTCGCTCCTGAAAGGCAATGTGCCCCAAGTTCGAGTCTCAGACCGGCTCACAGTTTTAATCTGCCAGCAATTTTCATATCAGCACACTCCTCGCTGCAGAATGAAAATTTCATTCACTCTCGACACCTACACAACGTAACAGAAGGAAACAAGTGACGACATAAGAGGGGCAAATTAATGTTCTTGCTAATGTTGCAGTTGACCCGTACGTTAAGTGGCCGGCCAGTGTGGCCGTGTGGTTCTAGGTGCTTCAGTCTGGAACCGCGTGACCGCTACGGTCACAGGTTCGAATCCTGCCTCGGGCATGGATGTGTGTGATGTCCTTAGGTTAGTTAGGTTTAATTAGTTCTAAGTTCTAGGCGACTGATGACCTCAGAAGTTAAGTCGCGTAGTGCTCAGAGCCAATCGTACGTTAGGTCCTGCGCAATGGCACTAGGAGGTGGCACGAGTCAGGCAACTGTACTGCACATTTTACATTGACATAGGTTCCATCCCTATCACATCACTCTCGGTTAAGAGCTGTATAGAAACGATTACGAAAATCGTGTTAACTTCTGTACAAGGGCATTAAGACGTAATACTCCAGATGTAACATCTACCTTGTTCAGCGATGAAGCCACATTAACCAATCATGGCCAGGTAAACCGCCGAAACATGCACTATAGGTCTGTTGACAAACCCCGTTGGTTACGTTAAGAGGAACGTCAACATCCATTGAGCGTAAATGTGTGGTGTGGGATAGTGAACCATCAGCTCATAGGCCCGTTTTTCGTAGACGGAACGCTAAACGCTCCCAAGTATCACAGCCTCCTAACAGACCATCATCGACCGATACTAAAAGACATTCCTCTGCGATTAGAGGAACCAACATGGTAGCTGTTCAACCCATAGTGCACGAAGTACTACAGCATGTCTTCACGAATTGTTTCCAAATTGTTAGATTGGATGCAGAGGACCTGTGCCTTGGCTGGCCCGTTCCCCAGATTTCACGTCCTGGAGACTTTTTTTCCGTGGGAAAAGCTGAACAACGCTGTCTGCAATGATATACCAACTACACTCGATGATATGCAACGACATATTACTGCAGCCTGTTCGGACGTCTCCGGTGAAATGCTAGCGTCGTTCCATACCAGACTGGAAGCGTGTATTGCTGCTGTCGGTGGTGATTTTGAACACAGCCCGCGATGATCAATTGTCTAGTTACTGGTCAGAATCCACGTAACTAGAGTATGCACTTAGTTGTCCTTTGGTGTGTGCTACCAAAGGTAGTGTGCAAGTATAGGTGTTGTAACTTCTCAAAATACGATATCTCGTAAACGACTCGCACTAGAACCTTTCAACAAACACCAGTGACATTCTAATTTACCCTACTTTTAGTCTGTTAATGTCAATAGGCTTTGTTACATTTAAAAAAGTGTGCGTTTGAAAAATAATGACTTTCTAGGTATTATTAAAATGTATTTATTGGCTAACAAGACGAGCCCCTAACTACTAGTCCGTTCAGTGAAAATTGCACATCAATAGCACTTTCCATTTCCTCAACATTAGCGGTGCAAATTTTTGGTGAATCATCCCGTGTTATTAAGGCGAAGACGGCCAATGGTCACTTCAGTGCGGATGCACACCATGCCTAAACTCTTACGGAAATCAGCGAAATACCACGAGTAAGGAGGCACTACATGCACTACATCAGTGGTGTGCGAATAGATTTAGAATTTGGGTATGACGGGAGCCGTGCTAAGGTAGTCCGTGCAGTTACGATACCATTGTGTCTGGATGGAGCAGTGGTCAGCGCATCTGCCTTGTAAGCAGCAGACCTGGTCTGGCACAAATTTTCAACTTACCCCATTGATTCAAACAACGCCCCCTGGCACCTGATGTTATTAATTCCTTTGTGTCTTGAACATCACATCAGTATTTACGCCGTTTGCACACTAATAATTATAGCCATTACAAGTCGTACGTTTGTAGGTTTGTTGATACCTCCAAGAATATGCGGAAAGAGAAAACCATTAATGCTTATTTTCCCCTGGGCAACAAGTGAAATGTTCTAGTGTTGACAGGTAGACACAAAACGGTTAGTCTATACAGACAGGCGAAATCTGGCCGTAGGTTGTGTTCCAAAAATGAACAGCATAGAGACAGAAGTGATGGCACTTTCTGCAGGACCTGGCCATCATTTTGCAGGACAATGCACAAGCATTTACAGTGCAAACTGTTACTGATTTGTTTGACTGACGGGGCTGCTAAGTGCTATATCACCTACTACACTACCCTGACTTAAGCCCTCGTAAGTTCAACTCGATTTCTAAACTGAAGGAAACACTTCACGGCATTCACTTCAGAACTGCTACAAATTCGTCGGGCAATAGACCTCGCCGCTCGAACTGTCAACACAACTGGCACTGCTAAGAGTATCCTACGGCTTCCACATCGCCGACGACGGGTTATACACAATGCTGGTGACTACTTTGAAGGCCAGTAAAACTTTGAAACACGTATCTATTTTGTACGAGCTGCACTATTAAAGTTCCAACTATCGTATTTAGTTGGTGCTTAAGTTCGTAGCGTTTTTGTTTTGCTTGTTGCTATTCCTGTTGCTATGGATTTATTTATAGTGTCATTTTTTATTTGTTTTTGAGTTTATGTATTGTCATTTTATCATTTGAAGATAGTGAGTAGAGCTGTGGACGCTAGAAAACGGGGTGCCATCGGAGAAATCGAAACACTTCCGACATATTCTTCTGTTTGAGTTCAACAGAGGGGTGACTGCAACCGAGGCAGCCAGAAACTGCGCCGTGCAAAGGGATAACGCCAATGAACAGAGCACGGCAAGAGAATGTTTTCTCTTCAAAAGGAGTATCGTTTTGACAAACGTGACCCCCCACCGCCCACCCCCACGTGCAGTAACGCCTTCTGGGTTTGCTGATGATCGTTTAAACGCATTAATCCATTCGAAAACGCATTCAAAAATGGGTTGGGGTGGGGGTACTAAACGCTCTAAGCCAAGATCACAAAAATCAGCGTGTGGTCGTATGTGCAGCTCTGCTTGGTAAAAAACATCGTTCATTCCTGTCCTGTAACTTTTATGGTGACGAGAAACTGTGTCTTTATGCTAACATCAGGAAAAGAAAGGAAGGGTTGAGCCCAAACAAAGCAGCAACTCACCCACCTTATTCACCTGATCTTGCGCCCTCACTTTACGAACAAGTTTCCGGATGAAAATGCCCTCCGACCAAGGCTCTACGTGTTCTTCGCCTCAAAACATCGTAATTTCTACAGCTGCGGTATATAAAAGTTACCCCAGCGTTGGCGGACTGCTGTAGATACTAAAATCTCTGTTATGTGAATCTGTTGTGCTTATCAAACCTAATGGAAGAACGCTACGAACTCACGCACCAACCTTTAATGTGATATTTAACCCACAAAAACAGCATTGTAGAGCAATTTTTGAATTGAAGCCCTATAACGTAGCACTGAAGCTCTATTATTTTACTGTATAAAGTTTTACCATACAATTTATGCTTCAATGAAGTGACGAGATTAAAAATATATACAGAACTTAAATTATTTGTGCCTTCAACAGAATTCGTTAACATTGCTATATCAGTTACATTAGTAGTAGCTTAATCATAACGACAAAAACTATTTTAAAAAATACATTCGTATTTTAAAAAACGCTTTCCTCGCCTGGCAGTAGGGCCCTGCCGCCTACATCACAGTACGTGACAGTACAGGTTTTATAATTTGCAGGGATCATATCTGACGGGTAGTGAGTTACTATTTTAGACCAGTTTAAGAGCAAGGAGTCGAATGAAGCTCTAAAATGAGTACAGTACAACTGGCGTTTGATTGAGATCGGTTGATTTGGTTGTTGTGACGGGCAGATCTGTAACATAGCCCATGGTCTGGATTAAGTTGCGAAGTGGTTATTTAGTTATGAATTGGCGAAGCCAACGAAAATGAATGCCAAATAAAGAATGTGATAACAGCAGAGTCTATAGACTGTGGGAATACACTGACCTGTAGTAGCGTAACCTAATGTTTACGCTCGCGCCATATTTACACGATCGATTTCAGCCGAACGCCAGTTGTAGATGCCCATTTAAATTGCTCGTGTAAGCCGTTGCCTTATCAGTGCGCTGTCAATCACTATGGATCTTATGACAGGTTGCACCTTTCCCATAATATCTTGTTAGCGAATAAAGTTATCTAAAACTGGTTTTTCCAGCTCATAGGCTCGGGACCCGTGTCTGGCGACAGGAAATATATAGTTGTTAGGGACCTTGGTTTGGATAAAATGAGATATGGAGCCAGTCGGCTTTCCACGAAACCGAACTTACATCAAACAGCCATAATTCTCTTAACCGTTGTTTTGAAAGTGTTATCGATGTTTCCAACTGAAATGCCATGAACTTGACTGGGATTTTAACGTGAGGTGATGTCTGGTTTTAGAGGTAAATGGTGGCGAGATTCATATCAGCTTTCCACTAAAAAAAAATCAGCCGAATAAGCGTCTACTTTTTATGGTAAGAGGAACTTCTCCATGTTATTACAACGAGGGCGCGGGTGTCCTCTATGAGAGAGCCTGCTTATAAATACGGCCCTGATCCTATAACGTTAGTTGTAGTGCGTCAACCCATACTGATACACATGTGTAAGAGTTTGTGAGGATATGAAATGGAATGATCGCAGAGTCTCAGCTATAAAGTGGCAAGCTTCGTTTCCCAGACGGCACAATGAGAAAACGCGGTCAACCTACGAAGGACATTCCGTACTAAACACTGGTACGAACAACCCCAAAATTGTGCTTTAGTGTGTGGAACCCACATCTTGTATTGTAATTTTTCATGGACAGTTAGCTATTAAACAATGGAACTTGTGGTCCACGTATTCGTACCACAGTATCGACGAGTAATAAGACAACGCGTACGGAACTTGTGCTGCTGACATAACGCGCGCCAAGCGTCTGACGCTTAGCGCTTGCCATTTGTTTGGTTTAATTCCAAATGTTTCCACTAGGTGCTAGGGTGGTATTATGGATTCCCGACAAATTTTGAAGATTGGTGAAATCTGTCAGATGTTTGAAAAATTACTAATAGACCCTACGGAGTGAACTGAAAGTGCAAGTAAGATGGTGTGAATCGCGTATATACGGACGGTAAGAACTTGTATATGCTGCTAATGTGTCGTGTATTGTACACTTGTGCATAAAAAAATCTGTATTATGGTAGTTGACTGCTAAACTATAAATTCATCAACAATTTTCCATACTCACATTGCGTGTCACAAGGACCATGGTTTTTGTTTCTGTTTGTGAATGTCAACATTTTCAGTGACGGTCGCTCTTTCACTTAAACCAACCGCAATCTCATATTCTCTTCAGAATGTTCAATTTTCTCCAGAAATTGGTGTTTTTGGGATATGTTTGTTGCTTTCAATAAATTACTTTTCTGTCACTACGCGGGCTGTTAAAGGGACGCCCCCACATTCATTTGTTAAAAGTACTATGTTTTAATCAAGACTTACATTCATTCTCATAGGCAACACCAGGAGAAGAATGCCTACATTTTTAACGCCGAATCGCCATGGGTATTCGGTTCGTTTTTCTCCATTCCATCCTGAAAGAATAGTATGTGCAACATCACAGTACTATGGATTGGCTGGTGAGTACTTAGTTTAATGTAATGCACGAACAAAACTGCTACCAGTTCATGCAGATCAGGTAACGGCAGCTTTCAGTGATAATATTATGTCTGTTTGTCATTTTTCTGACGGAATGGCATACTTAAAGGCGACATCTATATTGGAGATCTACATCAGCTGTGTACTTTGTAGCCCAAACTTTTCATCTGAAGACCTATTTACATTGCATAAGGTAGACTTCATATTTTCATTAATTGTCTAAAACATTTACAGTGCACAAAGTTTAATGGGGAGATCTAGGGTGAAAAATACAAAAAGTTGTCAGTTAAATTGAAAATTTGGAATTTATTGTTGAGCATTTATTATCCTTGAAAGTGTGACAAAAATAGAAGTTTCATATTTCATTATATCCTTATCCAAAGAGTTACAGATGAGTATTCCAAGCACAAGTCTTTCTGCTAAGAGAACACAGTAATTGTATTTTGTTCAATACATAGAGATGGCCATGAGAGAGTACCTGATGAGAAACCCTTTGATAGATAAATGTATACTGGAAATAAGGAAGCAAACAGAAAGTCTTTTAGCTTTGGACAGGCTTATACTTATCTTTATGGTTTAACACTGCACATTACCTCAGATTTACCTTTATGCCAGAATAGTATTTATGGATATGAATTAGCATAGGAGCAAAGAAATGGTTTACAAAAGAAACAGCCTTCTATTTAACAGCTGTTAGCTTCATTTTGATGTTAGATACTGTTTCACATACAATCTAAGAAGTATGTTAAATGCTGTACTTCAAATCATAGTATGTGCCTTAGCAGTATTTTGTTGTAAGAAGTTTCTGAAAGAACAACAGAAGTAATATTTAACTGAATTTCTCTGTGGTGTTAAAAATAAAGTGTGGCATTGTATAGCTATCATCCATTTGGTGGGTCTTAAATAAAAGAACTCTTTACTAATATATTAATCATGTGGATCAACAGTGTGATAAATTTTCGGGTCAGCTAAAGAATGGGATTCAACCCATCGGCTTTGAACAATGACATCATAGTTTACTCATAGATATTAATGTCTTTTTTTTTTTTTTTTAGTTTTAGATAATAAATCTTGTGTGGCGAGGCATCATCATTGTAAATTGAAATAAGTGAACGCGTTTTTTAAAAGACAGGGCTAGACATTGTGTACGATTTTTGTCACTTGTAGTAATTTAAATCATGTTTGTTCAAATTCATTCGGTACTTAGTTTCATTCTTAGTGAGTTTGAGATATTTTGGAAGAATTGTTTTTCATCTGGACAATTTTTACTTTTTGATTTTCGTTTGTAGGTATGGATTTATGTATCTTAATTGCAGTGCGGGATACAAATTTTACAATTCTTGCTTTTTTTTTCGCCTTCTCTAGTGCTAATATTACTATGATCTGTTTCTGTCAGTACTAGTACTATTGGAGGTGAAAAGACTGACATACAAAATATTTTTATCCCATACTTCAGTTGACATACAGGTCAATTAAAGTACAGGATACAAATGTTACGTATGTCGCTATTTTTCGCCTTTGCTAGCACTAGTATCCTATTCTTCAGTTGACCTATATAGGACAACTGAAGAACAGGATACAAATTTTTGGTATGCCACTTTTTTTCGACTTGGCAAGCACTAGTATACTGTTCTTCAGTTGAGCTTTATAAGTCAACTGAAGAACAGGATACTACCTTTGTAGTTTAACTGAGGTACAAAATGCCAGTGTTACGTATGATTCACTGAGCGTACAGGATGCCAAAGTTACATATAGTTCACTGAGATACAGCATGTTAATGTTACGTATGCTGTTTTTTTTCGTCCTTGCTAGCACTAGTTTCCTATTTTTCAGTTGGCGTATATGAATAAACTGAAGTGCAAGATATGAATTTTACGTATGCCAAGATTTTCGTCTTCGCTAGCACTGGTATCCTATGCAGGTCAACTGAAGTACAGGATACAAATTATACTGTTGTCGGTTTTTTCGCCGTTACTAGTACTACTATGATACTTTACAGTCAATACTATTACTGTCAAAGGTGGAAAAAAATTGTATCCCATACTTCATTTGACCTATACAGGGATAAAAATTTTATGTACATTACTTTTTCGTGCATTTGTGTAGTTCAACTGAGGTACAGGATGCCAATTTTATGAACGTCGACTTTTTCGTCTTCGGTAGCATTTGTATCCTATTCTTCAGTTGACCATTATTGGTCAGCTGAAGTATGGGGTACAAATTTTACGGATTTTTATCTTTTCGACTTCAATAGCATTCGTATCAACTGCAATATAAGATGCTTGTAGTAGCAGAGGTGAAAAAAGCAACAACTGTAAAACTTGCACCCTGCACTTCAATTGAGCTACATAAGTCAACTGAAGAATAGGATACTAGTGCTAGTACTGCAATTAACTGAAGTTCAGGATACAACTCTTAACCATCAGCTGTGGTAGTGCTTGCTAATGTTACTTCTGTCCCTTTTTTTACTTTTTTACTTTTTTTCACTAGTATCCCTTTCTTCAGTTGAGTTATATAGGTCAACTAAACAATAGAATACCAGGACTTAAAGAAGTGATATATCTAACATTACGTTTGAAACACGGATGTATGTGATATATGTCTACCATCTGGTTTCTCTGTCCTGCATTTGTTTGGCTTTTCTCAACATTTGTTTTTGCTGTTAAATCTGTGCAATGTATCATCTTCAATAACTTCCGATGTCTTTGGTCAAAGCCAACGGGCTGTATCCCAGTCTTCAGTTATCCCAAATTTTCTTATCACAAGGGAAAAAAGTAAAATCTTTTGTGTGTTCAACAGGTCAGGAGCAAACCAGTTGTTGTTCATTGTGGCATTCTGTGTGTTACAAGACAACAAATAAAGAGATGGTCATTACTTTGTTCCAGGGCAACAACTTCCTGGCAGTATTTTTCTCTGCTCAGTATAGAACCAAACATCATCATGAAAATACCTCCACACACATAGGTCTACAGTGACTATTTGTGTGCATTTTGATGCTCTTGATACTTAAAATAAGTAAAATATTTCTGCCGTCTTGTACTAATTTTAAAATTTACCATGATGCACCACAGCAAGTAGGTTAATCCTAATCAGCAGACCAGAACATTCTGTTATGACTCCATAAACAACCCTGTGTATTAATAGTTACTTATAATGATAAACAATGAGAAAAGTTGACAGGGCATTTTCCAGACTGTGGGATATAGAGCAGGAACAGGATTTGCACATTCCTCAGATTCCTGCTCCATATAAGTATTCCTAAAATCTGAAAAGCTGGATGTGTGTCCAATTGAATTTGCCATATAACAGAAGACTTTTTGCGTGGAAGTCTACATCCAAAATGTTCAGTCTTAGCATGCTGTGGTGCCAGGAAACGAGATGTCTTTATGATAACTGACACTATTCTGTGCATTGTATCAATAATGAAGAACCGGAAAACAAAAAGCAACAATATCATTATTGAAAATGAGTGGTACAACAAGTGCTGAGAAATACTGCAGCATACTGGTGTATTCGAATAAAAGACTAGACGGTAATAGCCTACATCATGAAAATAGTAACATTTGCTTTGTTAAATGCTGGCACAATGTAGAAACATTCAATAGTGAAGCATATATGGAATTTACCCAAAACACTATGAATAAAATAAATAGTGTCAAATAGTGAAGCATATATGGAATTTACCCAAAACACTATGAATAAAATAAATAGTGTCAAAAGTGATTAGCATGAAAGTAAGTAGAGCAAGGTATCATATTTTCATGTAATAATCATTGACTAATAAGAAAAGATGTTAGGGTCAGGGGAAGGGATGGAGAAGAAAAGGTATTAGGGACAGGAGAAGGGAGGGAGAAAGAGAGAAAAAAAAAAGTAGGAACATGAACTGAACGTTCATGTGATAAGTAGGTAAGGGAAAGATAGATACAAGTCACTGCATATTTGTTTCAAAGAACATGAAGTTTTCAGGAAGTCTTTACTTGTAGATAGAATATGTAAGAAGAAGCAGAAGTTGAGAAGTAGATGTAAGATGATTTATTTAATTACTTAACACTGTAGGATTGTAATTCTTTGTGTGACACAATTTTCTTTCCTGAAGTCTGTGGAAGTAATAGACAGTGTGTTCCAGGAGTAATGGTCAGTATTTAGGGATTTGGGAACCATCATTTGAACCAAAAAAAGTCCCAGTAAACATGGACTCTAAAATGCATACCTTAAGAGCCATGAGCACCTGTTCAATAGAATAGATGTGCTTCACAGCAGCAAAGATGAAAAAGTGCCCATAGCTTATTTTGGGCCATTCTACCATCTCTCAAAATATGGGAAACAAGAAGCTTGCAGTAGAAGAGATTTTTGTACAGTATCAAAGGTGTAGTACTGGTAGCTCTTAAGATACTCAGACATTTTAGAACCCATGTTGACCAGACTTTGTTGCTTCAAATGATCTTTCCTGTCATTACCCTGAATATTGACCATTCCTCCTGAGGCACCCTGCATAGAAGATAGTTTGCACGAAAGCTCGTTATTTTGTTAAGTGCAGTGTGTAATGGAATTTGAGTAGCAAATGGGAAGGGGTAATGTTACTGCTCAGAATGGTTAAAAGGGTTCAAGGTTAATCGTATAAAAGTGGCTGATAATTTTAAGCAAAATTATACCCAACTTGGCAGTGCTATGGCAGACTTGTCATGCAGTTTGCTGGCAGTGGTCGGAGAAAATTGGTGTAACCCTCTATATCCTTAATTAATTGTGGGTTGTCCTGGAATTTTGAATCACACATAATGACTTTTTTGGGGAGGGAGGGAGTAGCGGAGGTTAGGAGGAAGGAGTGTGATTCTTCAGTTGAAGACTGGTAGTTGACCTGGTAATATTCACATTATAAATTCAGGTTCTTGCCAGAATGTTTATTCACTTTAAAAATATAGGAATAGATGGATACTTCTAGACTGGAACTACTCCTAAGTTGCTGCATGGGATTTTCATTCCACAGTACTTGGCACTAACCTCATCTATCTCTATCACTGTTTAAGAAAGGTCTTAATTACACAGGTGGAGGAACACTGTTTCTCCTGGAGCTGACACCTGATGGTGGCCTTGTGGAAGTGTCAAGTGTCACATGGCCAGATGGACTATTTGATGTTGTGTGGAGTGAAACTGATGCCAACATTGCTGTCAGTGCAAGTGGGGATGGAGTCCTGCAGCTGTGGAATGTCGCTTGCCCACAGGTATGCTCTGAGCAGCAAAATTGCTAATTTCTCCAATAATGAGTGAGTGTAAACTTAAAATAATCATGTACAAGAAAATTATGCAAAAAGCAATTATTACTTCCAACTGCTGTCTCCGTATATTGCTCATAATACAGGTTTTCGAATATGTTCCTTTCTCTACAAGACCTATACATCTTACATGTGACTCCTAAAAAAAATTCTGTATGACATGAAATTCTCTCTTGTTGAAGCCACAAAAACTTGAACTTTTGAATCTCTGCACTTTATTCTTTATCAGGAGATGGCTTGCATCTCCTGATGAAAAATAAAGTGCAGAGTTTCAAAAGTTCAAGTGCATCTTAATGATGTTGTATGGAGGAAGCAGGATTAACAGATGCAAATGCAAAAATTTGGATGTGGAGGATGTGCACCCAGCACCAGGTTAGAGAAATGTGGACACTGAAACACAACTTGTTCCGTAACATTGTTACAATTTTTTCCTGTTTGTCAACATTCCATCTCTAGCAACCATTCAGACTCTGCTGTTTATTAAATTTTTTGGTGCACAAGTGAACTGTTATTGTTTCTTAGTGACTGAGTGGGTAAGTGTAAAATTACAAATCCAAAGATCCATCCTCAGTCAGTCACAGGACTTTTTCTGTGATTTACTGTTTCTTTCACGTCTGCCAATGAATTGCTAACAACAAAAATGTCAGTCTGCACTGTGGTTTGGAGTTGATGTTCCCCATAGCTGTCTGGGTGAGTGAGTTCAAATGTTGGAGGAAGGCAATCTTAAGTCATTTCATAAGGCCATGTTCCAATGTTATTGACTTCTGAGAATCTGGTTTCTTTGTATTTGAAGCATTGGTTGAATGGCTGGATGGACCATTTTGTATCTAGGAAGGGAACACACATTTAGCTAAATGATTGCAGCTCAGAAGAAATCTGTCAGTTCCATCCGGATCAGAATAAAATCTGTCCTGAGCATTTTAATGTACAGAACTTGGATGCTGTCAGATCACAACAACTGAGATCTAAATTAAATCATTTAAAGGCTGTGTTTAGGAAGAATGAGTGTAAATGACACCAAGTGAGATCTGTGATAATGAGTAAAGGAAGGTCCATCCCCTTTCAGCAGTATTAAGAGATATCCACACCATGTGTTCTATTCTGTGTAACCATCTCAAGTTAAGTAGCACTTTATGAAGAAATATAGCATTAGACTAGTGTTTTGCCCACTGCCTAAAATTAAAGAATTGCTGTGTTTTAGTGAAAGATGACATGGTATCTCCTGAGATTCAGCAAGCTATCCAAACACTGCACTGAACATAAACAGCAGTTCACTCTCAGAAACCAGGAAAAGTCAGCAATAGTGGAATCTAAGCTTAAGAAGTTTTGAAGATCCCACTATCCTATACTTGTCTTACTGGGTTTCTATAGTAAAAGTAGCATGCTGATCCACCCTTAGTTTTGGAATGGTTTTCACCTAGAAGTTTGTATCTTATTGCCACAAGTACATTTCAGACTTATCAAAATCTTAGTTTTGAAAATTTTATTTAGTTTGCCAAAAACGGTTCAGGCCATTCGTTTTCTGTTCGTCCAGATGTTATCAAATGACCTAAGTGTAAAACCTCTTCAAATGATAATATGACATAATTGTTAATTTGTACAATTTTCATTTTGTTGTATTGATTCAATATTAATTTAATATTACTATAATTGAGTATGTGGCCTACTTCCAAATGTGCTCCATTATTTGTTGAAGTTTATCTGTGATGAGGCAAAGGTAAAATGTCATCAGCAATACAAAGGTAGTTGACATATATTCACTGAAGAAACAATACCATATATCTGATTTTTCCGATTTTCTGAATTTCAGTTTGTTGCTATACTCAACTTTGGTCACTTGCTGTTATTGTGGGAGTGATGTACACTCCTGGAAATGGAAAAAAGAACACATTGACACCAGTGTGTCAGACCCACCATACTTGCTCCGGACACTGCGAGAGGGCTGTACAAGCAATGATCACATGCACGGCACAGCGGACACACCAGGAACCGCGGTGTTGGCCGTCGAATGGCGCTAGCTGCGCAGCATTTGTGCACCGCCGCCGTCAGTGTCAGCCAGTTTGCCGTGGCATACGGAGCTCCATCGCAGTCTTTAACACTGGTAGCATGCCGCGACAGCGTGGACGTGAACCGTATGTGCAGTTGACGGACTTTGAGCGAGGGCGTATAGTGGGCATGCGGGAGGCCTGGTGGACGTACCGCCGAATTGCTCAACACGTGGGGCGTGAGGTCTCCACAGTACATCGATGTTGTCGCCAGTGGTCAGCGGAAGGTGCACGTGCCCGTCGACCTGGGACCGGACCGCAGCGACGCACGGATGCACGTCAAGACCGTAGGATCCTACGCAGTGCCGTAGGGGACCGCACCGCCACTTCCCAGCAAATTAGGGACACTGTTGCTCCTGGGGTATCGGCGAGGACCATTCGCAACCGTCTCCATGAAGCTGGGCTACGGTCCCGCACACCGTTAGGCCGTCTTCCGCTCACGCCCCAACATCGTGCAGCCCGCCTCCAGTGGTGTCGCGACAGGCGTGAATGGAGGGACGAAGGAGACGTGTCGTCTTCAGCGATGAGAGTCGCTTCTGCCTTGGTGCCAATGATGGTCGTATGCGTGTTTGGCGCCATGCAGGTGAGCGCCACAATCAGGACTGCATACGACCGAGGCACACAGGGCCAACACCCGGCATCATGGTGTGGGGAGCGATCTCCTACACTGGCCGTACACCACTGGTGATCATCGAGGGGACACTGAATAGTGCACGGTACATCCAAACCGTCATCGAACCCATCGTTCTACCATTCCTAGACCGGCAAGGGAACTTGCTGTTCCAACAGGACAATGCACGTCCGCATGTATCCCGTGCCACCCAACGTGCTCTAGAAGGTGTAAGTCAACTACCCTGGCCAGCAAGATCTCCGGATCTGTCCCCCATTGAGCATGTTTGGGACTGGATGAAGCGTCGTTTCACGCGGTCTGCACGTCCAGCACGAACGCTGGTCCAACTGAGGCGCCAGGTGGAAATGGCATGGCAAGCCGTTCCACAGGACTACATCCAGCATCTCTACGATCGTCTCCATGGGAGAATAGCAGCCTGCATTGCTGCGAAAGGTGGATATACACTGTACTAGTGCCGACATTGTGCATGCTCTGTTGCCTGTGTCTATGTGCCTGTGGTTCTGTCAGTGTGATCATGTGATGTATCTGACCACAGGAATGTGTCAGTAAAGTTTCCCCTTCCTGGGACAATGAATTCACGGTGTTCTTATTTCAATTTCCAGGAGTGTATATTCATTTCCTCACAATGAACATGAAGCTGAGAGAATACCTCATAATTCAAACAAATTTTACAAAAGAGTAAATTCTGCATAACTGCAAAAGAATGAATCACCACATAACTGGAGTGTTGGAAGCTTCATGAGGTTATGATGCTGTTCGCGGACAATGCTATATACTCATCTATAGAGAAGCTGTAATGTCACAGTATTGTAGCAGAATGCAGGAAGATTTTCAGAACATCATTGAGGGTGCAGGGAATCAGTCAAGAACTTTCCAATATTTTTGCCAACAATGTTTCTCTTTAAGTAAATCAGTCAAGCGCTTTCAGATATTTTTGGTAACAATGTTAAAGTATAACTTGTCTTTATATAGTAATATAGATGATAGTTACCCACCATTTGTAGAATATAATCACTCACTAAACTGGGCAATTGTACAGGGTGAAGCAAAATTCGCACACTTGGGCTTCACAGCGCGACTCCTCACATGGCAGCGATAAAAAAATGTCTGTCACAAAATTTCATCCGATGAGTACATCTGGCAGAAAAAGAACATTAAGGAGTGGCAATCTGGCAGCACTGTAAATACATGTATGGTAACAACCACTGTCAGCACATATTAATCGTGGTGCTGTACAGTTGGAGCAGTGGATGGAGTTTTGGGTTAGCATGCAGGAGGTCGAGGGTTTGATCCTGGGTTGGGGCGCATTTTTTTTTTTTTTTTTTTTTTTTTATTTGCTAATTTCATTCTGACATTTCATACTGTAATATACACCGCTTCTTATGTCACATGTATCTTAAATTTACATAATTTTGTAAAGCTGAATGTACCAAATATATGGTTAGACGAATAGGAAATAGACAGTTGAAATAAATGACTAGTCATGCGATAGAATAACTACAAAAACAATATCAATTTCGAGATGCTAAGTATGATAGCACAGTACAGTAACACAATATGTACTTGTCATTCATACTACATGCAATATGAGCACTCAGATGTCGCGCATTAGCAACCAGTGACAATAATAATGTCCATATTAAAGACTGCATGACCTTCACAACAGAATACGTTGTCCTCAGAACAATAGATGCTCAAAGCGATCTCCCTGTACGTCCAAACATTGTGCAACCTGCCAGATCATACAGCTCTGTACCCTTGGTAGCAAAGCTGTATTCACAGTAACAAGAGCAGCATGAACATGCACTACCAATTCTTCCACATTTGTTGGCAGAGTAGGGTACACGTGCTCCTTCAGGTGTCCCCACAAGAAGAAATCCAGAGGATTTAGGTCAGGTGAATGTGGAGGCCATACAACTGGTTATCCACATATGAACTATTTCCCTGGAAATGTTCTGTCCAAATATTGTCGCACATTATTTCCAGAGTGTGGAAGTGCACCATCATGTTGGAACAACATCCTCAGTGGAACATGTAGCGGAACATCATCCAGTGCATTGGGCAGGTAGTTTAAGAGGAATGCATGATATCTTCGTGCAGTCAACCGGTCAGGCAACATGTAGGGGCCCAAACACCTGTCGCCCAATATTCCAGCCCTGGCATTGATATCAAAACGAACTTGATATCCACGGTCACGGGTGATGTGTGGGTTAACCTCACACCAATGGTGGACATTGTGCATATTGAAGAGAGCCTCACAAGTGAATGAATGGTGCTTCATCCAACCATATTATAGTGTTTATGAAGTCATTGTTGACTTCCTGTTGTTGTTGGACCATTCACAGAGTTGCATCTGCTGATGGCAATCTGCAGGATGCAGGTGTTGCATCAAAGCATAATGATAGGGGTGCAGCCCACGCTCGTGCAGCACATTAACGACTGTGCGTTGCGAGACATGCTGCTGCCTTGCTACGCTACGTGTACTTTGCTGAGATTCTTGGTGTATGACCTCCAGAATTGCTTCCTCAGTAGCTGGAGTTGCAAGTCTGTGGACAATTTCTGTCACGCGATGGTGGAAGAAGAGAACCTGACTCCCAAAGGCACAGCTCCAGTTGACGAAACACATTTTTATCTGGATGCCATTGACGAGGATATTTAGCAGCATATTCATGATCATGAGCAGCAACACCAGCCCAGTTATCAGATGCACCAAGATATCCACATATTCATCATTTGTGTATGCCATACATCTGTCACACTGGTTTAGAGGTTTACAATAAGAAAATTCAAAACATGTACGCATGTACATTGGAGTCTGTCATGGGCGCGTTACTCCATTCACAACTAGTCCCTGTCTGGTGGAAAGTGCATACAGTATAAACACGCTGTGAGTCCTGCGCTTTGTTCCACCTAATGCGAATTACCCCTCTGAGAGATATTGTACTGCATGATTCGTCCCAACACCAGTAATTGTAAAATGTTCGGTTTAGACTTACACTGTTTCCCTAACAGTAATAGACATGATGTTTTCACAATCCCATCGATAGAATAATAATAATAATAATGCATTGAGGTAAGTACTAAATAGCATGCGGTTACCAAACTCAGTATTGAAAGGCATAATTAGTGGGACGATGGTGCTGACACAAATAGTAACCGAGATTGGGCATTATTTGCAAAGCACATTGCTAGTCCTATTGGTAACGTGATGGGTCTGAGCAAGGCAAGAATAATAGTTGCTACTAATCTATGGGACCATTGGAGAAGGGTACAAAGAAAACAGGTTTCGCCTCTAGTAGATGAAGTGGTGTGAATAAATTCATGCCCGTGACATGGGAAGGGCTTCTTTCAAAGCTGGCCAATCTTCCATTTCTACGATTGTAGTATGTAAGTGAATGTTTTCTGGAGGGCCTGCTGCATTGCTGTTGACGAATAAGATGCCAGTTACCGTACCATCTGGACTACTTTTACCAAATAAAAAACCAGTGACCTCCTGCATGCTAACCCAAAACTCTATCCACTGTACCAACTATACAGCAAGACTAATATGTGCTGAGAGAGATAGTTACCATACATGTGGTTACAGTGTTGCCAGATTGCCACACTTTAATGTTCTTTTTCTACCAGATGTACTCGCCAGACGAAATTTTGTAAGCAAGCAATGCCTACACTTCTTCTGTTGCTAGGTTAAATTTTCTTCTTTTACCAAAATGCAGTGGGGTTTATGCATCTTCATGTCACTAACATGCTACTGTAACTGCAGTGGTTGCAGAATCCTGAAACAGTGTATTATTAAACAAACAATTGAGGACAATCAGATAAGTAGCTTTGGAAAAGTTAATTGTCGATACAAAAATAAACCTGTAATTTCGTCATACATGTTGTTACAAACCTATACTAATCCCTGTTTCACCAGTTGATGATGCCCCTTAAAGAATTACGTTATTTCACTGATAAGATCTACAGTTAATCAATTATCGCAGAAGATAAGAAAGTTTCACATTTTAGTGGTATGGCAAAATACTCTCCTCTATGCTTGCTATCATTTGTCAAAAATTTATTCTTTATGGGAATATTTCACTCTCACTGCATCGTTTGTGCACATGAGGGTATGTGTGCGAGCTCATTGTACGAGGGCGGTTCAGAAAGTAACCTCCGATTGGTCACAGTGCGGGTTGTGGGGGGAGTAGCGACGCCATCTGTGCGTTCACGCACTCAACAGGTCAGTCGGCATCAAGCCGTGGTCGAGTGAACGTCGTACCTGCGCTAGTTTAGTTTTTGTGGCAGTTTGAAATGTGTGCTGCAATAGAAAACCCCGCCAAATGTGAAGTGTGTGCTGTCATAAGGTTTTTTACAGCCAAAGGATATTCTGCAGCAGCTATTCATCGTGAGCTTTGTGCCGTGTACGGACCAAGAGTTATGAGTGAAGGAGTTGTCCGTGAATGGGTACGTTTATTTAAAAGTGGACGAGAAAACGTTCATGATGAAGAGAGGAGTGGTAGACCATCATTGGTGACTGACGAACTCGTTCAGACAGTTGATGCAAAAGTTCGTGAAAATCGACATTTCTCAATGTCGGAGTTGTCTACTGGTTTTCCACAGATTTCTAAGACTCTCTTGTACGAGATAGTGACAGCAAGATTGGGTTACCGTAAGTTCTGTGCACGATGGGTGCCCAAAATTCTTACCGACCACCACAAAACTCAAAGAATGGCCTCTGCATTAGACTTTCTGTCACGTTATGAGGACGAAGGAGAACCATTGTTAAACAGAATCGTGACCGGTGACGAAACCTGGATTAAGTACGTGAACCCTGAGACAAAAGAACAATCAAAGATGTGGGCACATTCAAATTCGCCTACCAAACCAAGAAAAGCCTCGCAAGATTTTTCTGCCAGAAAACTGATGGCAACGGTGTTTTGGGATGCCAAAGGGGTGTTGTTGGTTGAATTCATGGAACGTGGTACGACCATTAATCAAGACGTGTACTGTGAAACAATAAAAAAGTTACGACGGGCTATACAGAACAAACGCCGTGGTATGCTGACTTCCGGTATCGTTTTTTTGCACGATAACGCCCGTCCTCACTCTGCTCGCAGAACAACGGCCCTTCTTGAGTCCTTCAAGTGAGACGTTATCAACCATCCACCTTACAGCCCAGACCTGCCGCCAAGTGATTATCACCTCTTCATGCATTTGAAGAAATGGCTCGGGTCACAGCGGTTTGATGACGATGAAGAGCTCAAAGATGCGGTCACAGTCTGGCTCCAGGCACAAGCGGGTGATTTTTATGCAGAAGGAATTTCAAAGCTTGTGAAGAGATACGATAAGTGCCTCAATCGCTATGGACACTATGTAGAAAAATAGTGCAAAGATGTAGTTGTAAGATGTATATATTAAAATATTTTTATTTAACTTGGTGTATTTTTTTAAATCAACCGGAGGTTACTTTCTGAACGGCCCTCGTAGATAGTTATCATATGGCCTAACATAAACTCATATGACTCCTGTTCTTCATTTTAGTATCTTCTAATTTTGAAATATTACAGTAACTATGATTGTTAAAGAAATGATAGGCAGGTCACCATGAAGCTGATAAAAGGGGCCATAAAATTTGCAGAAGTCAACTCTCTTACTAAATAGTTTCTTTAATATTGTGTGAGAAAGACGGCAGAACAGCTGGTGTGCGCACATTGCAGTTCTGTATTGTAACCATGCCAAAGTGGGCTGAGAATGTTTAACTCAAAACAGATGAAGCACACAGTGCTGGAGACAACAGAGAACTAAGGCAGCAGGCTCTTTGAGACAGAGGGCCAGACTTGCCCATCAATGATAATATTCTAGGTTATCCTGTGTTTCAGAACCAATACCAGAGAAAAGGTACACATTAGATTCTAGTCATTTCCTACAACTCCTGTCCCTTTTGATACTGAGTTTTTAGTGATTTGCCTCCCTCCCCTTCCCTATTTTTTATTACCTTACACATGTCAGTTTTATTCCATGGATGCCACAGTGAGACGACTCTCAGGTTTGGAGAGAAGTAAAAAATGTACACGATTTAAATGATAACTGAAATGATTTCACATTGCAGAAGGTTAGACTGCTAATTACAGTTATAACCTAAAACGTTAAATTTAAGAGTTTCTGTAAAAATACTCGGTGAATTAAGTCACCCAGCAGAAGGTTTTCTTTTTCAGTTTTAAACTCCAACATTTCCATTTTTATTATCACATAACATGCCTTATACAATCAAAGATTGTGACATAGGTGACCTATCAGTTTTACACTATATATAATAATACCTATTGTGTAACATCTTCAAAGAGGTATTTTAATTACAATTATAAGGCATTGTTGCCATTCAAGAAGTCTTCTACACTATAGTAACATTTATCTTTCAGATATTTTCCAAGTCTCTTTTGGTACCTTTTACATTTGGGTCCTCCATACCTTTCCATATTTTATTTACAAATTTCATGCCCATATAGTATGGGGTTTTTTCATATGATTTTAATCAGTGGGTGTGTAACATGTAGCTCGTTCTATATCTAGTATCATATTGATGCAACAAGCAGTTGCCCTCCAAAAGTTGTGGGTTTCTTTTCGTGAAAGTGAGAGTTTCATAGATGTATATGCTTGGAATGCTCATTAGAT
The DNA here is from genome assembly GCF_021461385.2 of Schistocerca piceifrons. Classification (NCBI taxonomy): domain Eukaryota; kingdom Metazoa; phylum Arthropoda; class Insecta; order Orthoptera; family Acrididae; genus Schistocerca; species Schistocerca piceifrons. Next base: position 338,337,322 of record NC_060145.1, on the reverse strand, counting down.
ATAAAGGTTTACATTGTTGCTTTGGTTTTGCTCCCACCATTGCTCGGATGATTCTTTTTTGTAGTCTAAAAGCCCTAAGTAAATTTGTTTTTTCAGACCCCCAGAAAATTATACAATCCCTAATGACTGAAACAAAATATGCATTATATACAGTTTTCCTTACAGCTAAATCAGTAATACTATACAAGATATTCATAATATATACAAGGCTATTCAGTCGGCCCAGTATGTTGTCCACATGGTGATTCCATAACAGGTTTTTATTGACTAATATGCCAAGGAATTTGACACAGCGTGCAGTCTCTAGTTTTTTGTCCATATACCTTATTTCTCTTATAGACTGTGCAGATTGTTTTGTGGTGAAATGAACAATTTCTGTTTTTGTAAAATTTAATGTCAAGTTATTGTTTTTGACCCATGCCTCCACTTCCCCAAGTGTTTGTTCAATATGACGATTAGGTCTACCTCATTTTTACAACAGACTACAGCTGTTGAGTCATCTGCATAGAGGATAGTATCAGACTGGACCTGGCATGGCATATCATTAATATAATACAGAAAAAGTAGTGGCCCTAATATTAAACCTTGTGGAACACCTAATTGAGTGTGTTTCCGGCCAGAGAGAAATTTCTTGCCATTGATGTTAATAAGTACTATTTGTTTTCTGTTTGCCAAGTATGATGACATCCAGCTAAGAGATTTGCCTTGAAAACCATAGCGTGCCAATTTTTGGAGAAGCGGGTCATGATTTACTGTGTTGAAGGCTTTGAACAGGTCACAAAAGATGCCTGACACACACATTCTATCATCAAGACATGTGCTGACTTTTGTGACTAATTCATTTATTCCATGGATTGTGCTGCGGCCTTTTCTGAAACCACATTGATTGCATAAGATAATGCTGTTAGATGAATTGTGATTTTTCGATCTGATCACATGCAGCTCTTTCAAATATTTCTGAGAAAATTGGTGACAGTGAGATTGGCCTATAGTTCATCTTGTTTGCCTTTTTTATGTACTGGCCGAACTTCTGCATATTTTAATCGATCTGGGAAACATCCCTCATCAAAAGATTGGTTGATTATGAAAGAGAGTGGATATGCAATACTGTGATTTTTGTTATTTCAGTGGGGACCTCAACCCACCCAACAGATTTTAAAATTTTTAGGGACATTATGATTTTGATGACATCTGAGATGGAAACATGAGAAAACTTAAAACATGCACAATTACTGTCTGTCATATTGGGCTTTGCTTTTGGTGGTGAACAGTCACCAAATTTGTTACAGTTTATGAAAAAGTCATTGAATGATTCACAAATGGCAAACAGCTCTACCATTTATCACTATTTTAGAAGGGCATTTTCTCTCTGCCTTACTGCCAACTTCGCTTCTTATAACAGACCGAACAGCTTTCGATTTCTTTTTTGCGTTTGAAATGAAGTTATTATTCGCAGTACATTTTGCTAGTTTAACTAGTTTGTCACATGTTTTTTTGTATGTGCTTACATACTTAAGAAATTCAGGGCTTCGATTTACTTTTGCCTCCATATGCAGTTTCCTCTTAGTAGCACCAGACACTCTAATTCCTTTTGTTACCCATGATCTACTTTTATGGGACCTGCTCCTCACTGTTGCAAAAGGGAAGCATTCATTGAATATACCCAAGAATTCAGTTGAAAAGTTATTGTAATTGTCACTTGTGGAAGTGTGTTTGCTGACTGTACACTTGGTTTGGCTTAGTTTTTTACAAAATACTTCCACATTTTCTTGACTGAAATTCCTACATCTTTTTGTTTTGCAGACTGAATTTTGCTTCGGTAGTGATAAAAATAGCACTTTATGGACTGATACTCCTAAATCTCGCAGAAACTTTTCTTTTATGTAATAAATATAACTACTTACAATATTGTCAATACATGTTGCAGAGGTTGCCGCAATTTTTGTATACTGGTCAAAATTGAGATTTAGCCCATTTGTGGCCACTACCAGGTTCCTTAAGTATGAAGAAAATTTGTCATCAGTCCTTACATCTATGTCGAAGTCAGCACATATAACCACTTTTTTGTACAGTTTCTCACTTTTTAATTTATGTGGCAATGTATCAAACTTATCTAAAATACAGAGCTTATATGGTACCCAGGGGTGCGATATATGCTGATAATTAATATGTTATACTCTTTTAAGTTCTATACAACAACTTATCTGCATGACATTTTGTACTGCCTGTTGTTGAAATTACATGATAAGCCATTTGACATGAATCACGAGTTGATTTTTTTCAAATATTTTGAGTTACTTACCTTTTCAGTAACACAAGATTTTATTCCTATAATTGTATTATCTGCAAAAAGAACAAAAATTTGCATGTTTTGTAACTCCTAGTGAAACATCATTAATGTTTATCAGAAGACTGAAAATAGAATCTTGTCATAGATTTTGTCTGGATGCTTCAAATTTCAAGTGCCTTGATTGATGTGGAACTGATATGCTCTGCTTTCTGTCATTCTGATAGGATGCTATTCCACAATATTTCAACATTTGTGTGACAATGTAATGATTAACACAATACAGTCACAAAATATTTCCGGTGGGTGTAATTTCAGATTTGATCCAAATATTTCTTCCCTTGCAGCATTTTTATTCTGAAATAGACATTTTAAAAATCTGGAAACCAGATACTCAATGATATGTTAAAATTTGTTTATTTGTTAGTACTGCTCCATGTGTTTTTATTTTGGTAGCCAGTATATGGAATTATTCTTGTCAGTAATAAGTTCAAATGTACTCTTGGCCCATATAATTCTGTTCCATTGAGAACTAACGATCACCAAGTAGCCTTCCACTTATAGTCAGACATGGAATATAAAAAGAATTCACAGGTACCCTTAAAGCCAGTCAGGTTTCTTCGCCAGACTCTCAGGTGATTTCTCTTGCATTTTTTTGCGAATCTGAGTTAGTCCTTCATATCTAATACCTTTAATTGTGGCAGGCTGCTCAGTACAAGGTAAATAAATTGTAGGTTTCACAGGTAATGGTACCCCCAGGGGGTCCACAACTCTTTTGTGGACACGTGCGTAGCGAGCACGGGACCCCGAGCTAATGTGGCCCTCCTTCCTTTCCGGGCTGCATACCTTCCCTTCCCTTTCCGCATCCTTCCCCGTCCCCCATCTTCGCCCCCCCCCCCCCCTCACCTCTGGCTCTTTCCTTCCCTTTCTCCCCCTCTGGGAGTATGGTTTGTGCCTACGTCCGGAGACGGACGCTCGAAACTGTTCCAAATTCCTTGCTTTCTACACTTGCAAGTCCTCGTCCTTCCTCTGTCCTTCTCTTTTCCTTCCCTCTTCTCCTTGCCCTTTTCTCCTCTGCGGCGTTTGAGACCCCCTCTTCTTTCCTTTCCCTTTCTCTTTTTTCCTCCCTGTGCGTGTCTGAAGGCCGACCCACGCACTTCCATGCGTAGCCGGTGACAGGGTAATGCGTAATTCCCCGCCCCGGGTAGACAGGTAGGACACGTACGTACCCCCTGGTAACGGCCAGGCCCAGGGAGGGGTGATTACCCGAGCTGATACCTTCCGAAAGTGCCGATTGGTCCCTCCGTCCGTTTGTCGGGAGGTGTGACCTGAGGTGTGAACAATCACCTAAGGTGGGTGTGCCCTCGGTGAGGGCCCCCACAAGGGAGGAGCGCGCCATCGGAGACGCCGGTAATCATGGGGGATTCTTCCGCAATGGTTTCCTCACCTTCCACTATGTCTGCTCACAAACATAAGTTCACTGAGTCTCAGCCACAGACGGTTCTTCCATCGTTGCCACAGTTCCTCGTTGTTTCTCGGTCTGACGAAGGTCACGACTTCTCCACGGTCAACCCTTTCATTATTCAGAAAGGTGTCGACGCAATTGCAGGTCCTGTAAAGTCTTGTTCCAGATTACGAAATGGCACCCTGTTGTTAGAAACACACAGTGCCCTCCAGGCTCAAAAATTGCTGCGTACTTCTCTGCTCCACACCTTCCCTGTCCGGGTGGAACCGCACCGTACCTTAAATTCCTCGCGTGGAGTCGTTTATACACGCTCCCTCGATGGATTGTCTGACGAAGAAATTCAGCACTACCTGTCTGACCAGGGCGTAACGGCTGTTCATAGGGTTATGAAAAGGGTTGACATGAACATCATTCCAACCCGCACTGTTTTCTTGACATTTGACAAAGTTCAACTCCCATCGAAAATCAAAGCAGGCTATGAGATAATTTCCGTTCGCCCTTACGTCCCAAACCCTACGCGTTGCTATTGATGTCAGCGGTTCAATCACACCAGCCAGTCCTGTTCCAATCCGGCCAAATGTGTTACGTGTGGCAAGGATGCCCATGAGGGTGCTTGTCCACCTCCATCCCCTCGCTGCATCAACTGTATGGGTGACCACGCTGCTTCCTCTCGAGATTGCCCCGTTTTTAAGGACGAAAAGCTCATCCAGCAAATAAGAGTGAAGGAAAAGGTGTTGACCTTTGCTGCTCGAAAATTATTCGCCAGTCGACAGCCCTCCGTGCCTCAGACAGGAAAATACAGCACTGTCCTTGCTTCTCCTCAGCCAACAAAGGAGGCGGCCACGCAGACTTGCGACCTCACCTTTAGTACCACGGTCGTCAGATCGGCCAGCGCAAAGATCGCCCGTTCAACCTCACCACTTTCGCCTGCCCACTCTATGGCTCACCCTTCGTCGGGTTCTTCTAAATCTCGAGCCCAAAAGTCAGACGCCAAGTCTTCGAAAAAAGAGCATACTCGTGAAGAGTTTTGACGTACCGCAACTTCACAACCATCGGTTCCTCCTTCATCTAAACATCATACTTCCAAGATGGCTACGAAGAAACACAGTTCCTCTCCTCAAGACGTGTCCCATCTACAGCACCACCTGGCGGAAATCGCCCTCGGCTGTCTTCTGTGTCGCCGAGGCGCACTGCTGGTGGCCGGTCAACCGGCCGATCGCTGGTGGCAGGAGCTGCTCCTGACCAACCTATGGATCAGGATCTTCTGCCTTCGACTGAATGCCATTCCATGCTGTCGGTGCAAGCTCTGAGCAGTCGTTGAGTTGACAGCACCCTTGGTCACATTCCTCCATTTTCTGTTCACCCTATGTCCATTATCCACTGGAATATCCGCGACATTCGAGCCAATTGGGATGAATTGTCGATCCTCTTACGATCCTACTCACCGGTCATCTTCTGTCTTCAGGAAACAAAGCTGCGTCCCCATGACCGCTTTGTTCTCCCTCATTTTCAGTCCGTCCGATATGACCTCCCCTCTGTTGAAGGCACTCCAGCCCATGGAGGACTCATGATTCTTCTCCATGATACTATCCATTATCACCCAATCCCCTTAAACAGTTCCTTCCAAGCTGTCGCCGTCCGTCTTTCCCTTTCTGGATACACGTTCTCTCTTTGTGCGGTATACATTCCATTGTCCACACCAATGGCACGAGCTGATCTCCTTCATCTTCTTGGTCAGCTTCCACCCCCCTATTTGCTGGTTGGGGACTTAAATGCCCACCACCCGCTTTGGGGATCTCCACATCCTTGTCCACGTGGCTCACTATTGCTAGACGTCTTCCACCAAGCGTATCTAGTTTGCCTCAACACTGGGGTCCCCACATTTTTGTCTGCCTCCACGACAAATTTATCTCATTTGGACCTTGCGGTCGGTACTGTTCCGCTAGCTCGGCGCTTCGAATGGTTCGCCCTTGATGATACACACTCGAGTGACCACTTTCCATGTGTTCTTAGACTGCAGCCTCAACTGCCATATATGCACTCGCGACGCTGGAAGTTTGCCCAAGCCAATTGGACACTTTTTTCGTCTCTAGCGACATTCGATGACCGTCGCTTTCCCAGCGTGGACGATGAGGTCACACATATTACCGACGTTATTCTTACAGCTGCGGAACGTTCAATACCACGCACCTCCGAATTGCCCCGGCGCCCCCCAGTTCCTTGGTGGAACGAGGCATGCCGTGACGCAATACGTGAGCGGCGACGTGCTCTTCGCATTTTCCGTCACCATCCAACTTTGGCCAACTGTATCCGATATAAGCAGCTCCGTGCGCGATGCCGTTGCGTCATCCGCGATAGCAAGAAGGCAAGCTGGAAATTCTTTATTAGCTCATTTAACACCTTCACTCCCTCCTCGGAAGTTTGGAGTCGGCTTCGACGGTTCTCAGGCGCGCCTAGTTTCTCCCCGGTCTCTGGGCTCACTGTCACGCATGATACCTTAGTGGACCCCGTCGCAATTTCTAACTCATTGGGTCAGCACTTTGCTGAGATTTCGAGCTCTTCAAATTACCCGCCAGCGTTTCTCCCGAAGAAACGTGCAGCGGAAGTGCGACATCTTGCTTTCTCCTCTCAAAATCACGAAAGCTACAATACTGTTTTCTCCATGCGGGAACTCCAACATGCCCTCTCTTCTTCTCGCCCCTCCGCCCCAGGACCAGATGGTATCCATGTCCAAATGTTGCTGCATTTATCAACCCATAGTCTGCGTTACCTCCTTCACCTTTATAATCGAATTTGGACCGACAGTACCTTTCCCAGACGATGGCGGGAAGCTATTGTCGTTCCCGTTCCAAAACCTGGAAAGGACAAACATCTCCCCTCTAGCTATCGCCCCATTTCTCTCACGAGTAGTGTCTGTAAGGTTTTGGAGCGTATGGTGAATTACCGTTTAGCTTGGTGGCTGGAATCCCGCAGTCTTTTAACACCAGCCCAATGCGGATTCCGAAAGCATCGTTCTGCAGTTGACCATCTTGTTGCTCTCTCCACTTATATCGTGAACAATTTTCTCCGGAAACGCCAAACGGTAGCAATATTTTTTGATCTGGAGAGAGCATACGATACCTGTTGGAGGACAGGCATCTTCCGCACACTGTTCTCTTGGGGCTTTCGAGGCCGGCTGCCCCTTTTTCTTCGCGAATTTATGGCAGAGCGCACATTTAGGGTGCGGGTGAACACTACTCTCTCCCGTACTTTCTCCCAAGAAAACGGGGCACCCCAGGGGTACCCCAGGGCTCCGTGCTGAGTGTTGTACTGTTTGCCATCGCCATAAATCCAATTATGGATTGTCTCCTTCCTGATGTCTCGGGCTCCCTCTTTGTGGACGATTTTGCGATCTACTACAGCTCTCAACGGACCAGCCTTCTTGAAAGACGTCTTCAAGGATGTCTCGATCGCCTCCACTCGTGGAGCATCGAAACCGGCTTCCGTTTGTGTTAATTTTTGGCGACGTAAGGAGTTTCTTCCGCCCTCCTTACATCTCGGTCCTGTCAACCTTCCGTTTTCCGACGTCGCTAAATTCTTGGGTCTTATGTTTGACAGAAAACTGTGCTGGTCCTCCCACGTTTCCTATCTTTCGGCTTGCTGTCTGCGTTCCCTTAACACCCTCCGTGTCCTGAATGGTACCTCCTGGGGAGCGGACAGAGTGGTCCTTCTCCGCCTCTATCGCGCCTTAGTGCGCTCGAAATTGGATTATGGAAGCATAGTCTACTCCTCTGCTCGGCCGTCTATTCTTCGGCGTCTCGACTCTATCCACCACCGTGGATTACGTTTAGTGTCTGGAGCTTTTTACACCAGCCCTGTGGAAAGCCTTTATGCTGAGACTGCTGAACCTCCGCTGTCCAATCGGCGGGCAGTCCTTCTGAGTCGTTATGCTAGCCATCTGTCTTCTATGCCTGCTAATCCAGCCCATGACCTTTTTTTCGACGCCTCCTTTGATGTAGGGTATGCAGGCCGCTCCTCCTCCCTACTACCCCCGGGAGTCCGCTTCCGTCAACTGCTCCATTCTCTTTCCTTCCGCTTTCCTAAAACCTTCTTGACAACTTGGGGTACAGCACCGCCTTGGCTCCGTCCCCGGATCTACTTGCTCCGTGACCTATGTCAGTTTCCCAAGGATGGTACCCCTACACTTGTTTACCGTCGGGCATTTGCTGCTCTATGTGCACAAATGACGGACGCCACATTTATTTACACCGACGGCTCGAAAATATCGTTAGGTGTAGGGAGTGCCTATATTGTTGGCGACACCCCAAATCACTTTCGGCTTCCCGACCAGTGTTCGGTTTATACTGCGGAGCTTTACGCTGTTCTCCAGGCTGTCCACTACATCCGCCGCCATCAGCGGATACAGTACGTAATCTGCTCTGATTCTCTCAGCTCTCTCCTCAGTCTCCAAGCTCTTTACCCTGTGCACCCTCTGGTCCACCGGATTCAGGACTGTCTGCGCTTTCTCCACCTGGGGGGCGTCTCGGTGGCGTTCCTCTGGCTCCCGGGACACGCTGGTATCTGTGGGAATGAGGCGGCCGATACAGCGGCCAAGGCTGCAGTCTCTCTTCCTCGGCCAGCTATTCAGTCGCTTCCCTTCACCGATCTACGGAGTGGTTTATGTCGCCAAGTTGCTCATTTATCGCATGCGCATTGGTCAACACTTCCTCATAATAAATTGCGGGAAGTGAAAGCCCTTCCTTGCGCTTGGACCTCTTCCTCCCGAACGCTTCGTCGGGAGGAGGTAATTTCAGCTAGACTCCGGATAGGGCACTGTCTTTTTAGCCATCGACATCTTTTACGCGGCGAACCTCCCCCACTCTGTCCCCACTGCTCTCAGCTGTGGACGGTCAGACACCTTTTAATTGAATGCCCCTATTTTAATCCATTACGCTCCCGTCTACAGCTATCGCCTGATCTATCGTCGATTTTAGCAGATGACACGCGCTCAGCCGATCGCGTTCTCGAGTTTATTAGTGCCAGCGAAATGACGTCAGTCATTTGAAGCTTTTTTTGGGGACAAGCAACCCCTTCCTGTAGTGGATTTTTGAGTCTTCCTTCTGCTTTTAGTTTATCCAATTTTTTGAGTTTCATTCCCATTGCTGCTGGTTTCCATTTTTGGTTTTTTACTGTTTCCTAAGTCACGGACCGGGCGCTAATGACCATAGCAGTTTTGCGCCCTAAAAAAAAAAAAAAAAAAAACAAAAAAAACAAAAAAAAAAAAACAGGTAATGGTGCACATGATAAAAACTCAGAGATAACACGTCAGTTGCGTTATATGTCTGTAATTATCCATTAAATAATTAATTTGCAATTTTTAGAAATTAAAATTCATGTGGGGTGATGGAAATAAATTTTACGTTATTAAATTGCAATGTGGTATTAAAACACAATCTTCAGATTGACAACAGCACTACTTACTTACCCACATATCAACATTTCAGCTACCTCCGCAGACTTTCAGGGAGCACAAGAAAGAGGTATACTCTGTGGACTGGAGTCAAACACGGCAAGAGCAGTTCATCCTTTCTGCTTCGTGGGACTGCAGTGTGAAACTGGCAAGTACTGTCTTATAATGTTGTGATAACTTGAAATGCTCCTGGTAACGAAACTGTAATGTACTACCCTACCACAATACTATTGCACTTGGCTTCCTGTGGCCATTATCGAAAATGTGTTGACTTTACTGTAAACAAGTACAGTGGTGAGTAAGGAAAACACATTGTACTGTAAATGATTTCAAGACAGTTATGCATATACTGTCAAGTTTTTCAGCATGTCCTCTTGAAATATCATGATGAAAGCTTGCAATAAGGTGAGCGAAGTGCCCTCGCACTCGCAGATGCAAGAATATCATGGTTGACTACTATAGCTCTGCCCCTTTGTTCCCACCTTCCTCCCAATTTATAAATCAAGATTCATGACACACTGCACACATTAAACTATTAGAAAGTGTCAGATGATATGTAAATAAAATTAACACTGTAATTGAACGTCTCACAAGGGGAAGCTGCCAATTGTGAAATTCAGATTCGATTCATACTGCGCATAATAAAAGCTCATGGCCAGAGGTGTAATGTGGCAAAGCACCAAGATGCACTTCTCAGACGTTGACGAGAAAATCGACAGTTAAAAGAAACCGTTGCGGTGAAATACTCTCTACGATTAATGATTTTCTACAGCGTCATAGCGCAGCGGTAAGCGCTGGGGTTCGTAATCCGAAGGTCGCCGGATCGAATCTCGCGCCATGCAATATTTTTTTATTATTAGTTTTTTGCAATTAAACTATTAATGAATTTCTTATTCATGTTGGTGAAGGCGGATCACTCTCCAATTGTACCGCCTCCATTTTTCCGTTTGTTTAACAGGGTGTACCAAAGCTGTCCCATCCGCACTGATTTTCAACAATGTTATAAGTTGCACTAGGGACTGCATCTACCTTCTTTCGAAGTTAGCAGGCAACTACGCTGTTATGGGGCAGCTCGTTTCGGCCCATTCAACATCTGTCCTTAAAGTGTAACGAGCGAGTAACGGAGTTTATATTTCATACCTGCCACAGCAAGTTTGTGTTCGTGGGGGTCTCTATTCTAATTCGAACGTTTGACTTACACTATACGTATTCGTTTCTACGTCTTCCGTTAACTATACGTGGTTAACATTATGAAGACAATTAATAACATTTGTGAAATACAACTTTGTTTGCGGAAAACATAATGATGTTCGAAGTCGCCAGTTTTTCCACGACAAACGACTTTCAACAACTTATTATATGCGTAATTGTTGCAATTGATTGCCGGGAATTTTATATATATATATATATATATATATATATATATAAATACAAAGATGAGGTGACTTACCGAACAAAAACGCTGGCAGGTCGATAGACACACAAACAAACACAAACATACACACAAAATTCAAGTTGTTGCCTCATCAGGAAAGAGGGAAGGAGAGGGGAAGACGAAAGGAAGTGGGTTTTAAAGGAGAGGGTAAGGAGTCATTCCAATCCCGGGAGCGGAAAGACTTACCTTAGGGGGAAAAAAGGACAGGTATACACTCGCACACACGCACATATCCATCCACACATACAGACACAAGCAGACACGCTCCCGGGATTGGAATGACTCCTTACCCTCTCCTTTAAAACCCACTTCCTTTCGTCTTCCCCTCTCCTTCCCTCTTTCCTGATGAGGCAACAATTTGTTGCGAAAGCTGAATTTTGTGTGTATGTTTGTGTTTGTTTGTGTGTCTATCGACCTGCCAGCGTTTTTGTTCGGTAAGTCACCTCATCTTTGTATTTATATATAATTTTTCCCACGTGGAATGTTTCCTTCCATTATATATATATATATATATATATATATATATTTTACAAAAAACAAATACTAAAAAAAAAACAGTTGCATGGAGCGAGATTCAATCCGGCGACCTTCGGATTACGAACCCTAGCGCTTACCGCTGCACCACCACGCTGCAGAAAATTACTGATCGTAGAGAGTATTTCACCGCAACGGTTTCTTTTAACTGTCGATTTTCTCGACAACGGCTGAGAAGTGCATCTTGGTGCTTTGCCACATTACACCTTTGGCCATGAGCTTTTATTATGCGCAGTATGAATCGAATCTGAATTTGACAATTGGCGGCCTCCCCTTGTCAGAGGGAAAATAAAATTGAATATCCTTAAGACAATGTACAGAGTGGTAGAGAAACAAAAAAGAAGACGAGGTAACAGCTTTCATCCATATTCTTTCTGTTCACATACATTTTTAGCAGTATTAGGATAGTAATACACAATACACATCTGAAGAGTATTACATTCTGTCATTTTGTCAGTAGTTGAAAACAGCCTGTGTGGCCTACCCAGCTTCCCTGATCTACCTCCCTTCCCCTTTGTCAAGGAAGGAACTAACAGTTAAATGTGTGTGTGAAGAGACATCAACACAAACAACGTCCATCATCTTGTCAAATCAAGGGAGGAGTAATGGTACCAGTTGTAATGGTTTAATTAGGCTGTTCAGTATTAAAAACAGCCAACCAAGAGAGCTCAGTCTTCTATAAAAATTAAAAGTTACATACCACCACAGCTGTCACCTAGCGTAACAAATTTTACAAATAAAATTTATAATTTTAACTGAATTTTCTGTTGGTGCTTGGCAGAACATTTTAATAATATTGAAAAAGGAAAACACTTCCTAATTTTTTGAAAAATTATATTTATTTGGTCATGAACCAGCTTTCAGCTACTCAGGCCGTCTTCATGTGACAACTGAATGTCGCAAAGAGAGATAAACATGATGTAGGACTTATACAGATGTTACTGATGTTATTTGTACAGAAGATACAAATATGACAAACTAAACTGAATTTTCTTATTTTGTGAGCTTAAATGCTGTAGTAACAATATTATGAGAAGGAAAGTAGCTACTCACCATATAGTAGAGATGCTGAGTTGCAGATAGGCACAACAAAAAGATTTTCACACTTAAAGCTTTCGGCCAATGGCCTTTGTCAACAATACATACACACACACACACACACACACACACACACACACGACTGCAGTCTCAGGCAACTGAAACCACTCTGCGAGCAGCAGCATTAGTGCATGATGGGAGTGGCGACTGGGTGTGGGAAAGGAGGAGGCTGGGGCTGGGAGGGTGTATAGTACAGTGGGGATGGCGAACAGTGAAGTGCTGCAGGTTGGGTGGCAGGCAGGGGAGAGGTGGGGAGGGGGAGGGGAAGTAGCAGGAAAGGAAAGAAATGGAGAGAAATAAGTAACATAAAATAAATAAAAAAAAGACTGGGCATGGCAGTCGAATGACGGCTGTGTAGTGCTGGAATGGGAGCAGGGAAGGGGTTGGATGGGTGAGAACAGCGACTAACAAAGATTGAGGCCTGGAGGGTTACGAGAATGTAGGATGTATTGCAGGGGAAGTTCCCATGTGCGCTATTCAGAAAAGGTGGTGTTGATGGGAAGGATCCATATGGCACAGGCTGTGAAGCAGTCTGAGAAATGAGGGATATCATGTTTGCAGTGTATTCAGCAACAGTGTGGACCACTTGTTTCCTGGCCACAGTTTGTCGGTGGCCAATCATGTGGACAGACAGCTTGTTGGTTGTCATGCCTATATAGAATGCAGTACAGTGGTTGCAGCTTGGCTTGTAGACCACATGACTGGTTTCACAGGTAGCCCTGCCTGTGGTGGGATGGGTGATGTTAGTGACTGGACTGCAGTAGGTGGTGGTGGGAGGATTAATGGATGTATAGGACATGTCTTGCCATATAGGTCTATTACAGGAGTATAAGCCATTACGTGAGGGATTGGAAGCAGGGGTTGTGTAAGGATGGACAAGTATATTGTTAGGTTCAGTGGACGGCAGAATACAACTGTGGGAGGGGTGAGGAGGATAGCGGGCAGGACATTTCTCATTTCAGGAGGTAATTGAAACCCTGGCGGAGTAGTTCAGTTGCTCCAGTCCTGGGTGGAACTGAGTTAAGAGGGGAATGCTCCTCTGTGGCCGGACAGTGGGGCTTTGGGAGGTGGTGGAAGACTGGAAAGATAAGGCACAGGAGATTTGTTTTTGTAAAAGGTTGGGAGGATAATTACGGTCAGTGAAGGCTTCAGTGAGACCCTCGGTATATTTCGAGAGGGACTGCTCATCACTGCAGATGCGACGACCACGGGTGGCTAGGCTAGGCTGTACAGAAGGGACTTCTTGGTATGGAATGGGTGGCAGCTGTTGAAGTGGAGGTATTGCTGGTGGTTAATAGGTCTAATATGGACAGAGGTGCTGATGTAGCCATCGTTGAGGTGGAGATCAACATCTAGAAAGGTGGCTTGTTAGGTTGAGTAGGACCAGGTGAAGTGTGTGTGTGTGTGTGTGTGTGTGTGTGTGTGTGTGTGTGTGTGTGTGTGTGTGTGTGTTGTTGATAAAGGCCATTGGCCAAAAGTTTTAAGTGTGAAAATCTTTCTGTTGTGCCTATCTGCGACTCAGCATCTCCGCTATATCGTGAGTAGCAACTTTCCTTCTCGTAATATTGTTACATTCCATCCTGGATTTTCCATTGTTTGATAAATGCTGTAATAATATATCTGTCTAGTGGTACCTGTTCACAAGAACAGCACAAATGGTTCAAATGGCTCTGAGCACTATGGGACTTAACTGCTGAGGTCATCACTCCCCTAGAACTTAGAACTACATAGACCTAACTAACCCAAGGACATCACACACATCCATCCCTGAGGCAGGATTCGAACCTGCGACTGGAGCAGTCACGCGGTTCCAGACTGTAGCGCCTAGAACCACTTGGCCACTCTGGCCAGCAGTACAGCACATCATCAACAAATATGATCCAGTACTTAATTTTACAATTCGCTGGCTCTTTCTGTAAGAAATTTTGTTTGAAATTGTCCATAAAAATATGTATCTCCTCTTGAAAACTTTATTTACCCTTTTTTAGTTACTGTAATTATTGTAATATTTTCCTATGTAATACTTTGTCATTTTTTGTATCTTCTGTGCAAATAGTATCTGTGTAAGTTGCACATCATGTTTATTCCTGAATGAGATCCATCCCCCAGGCTGTGGCTAAGCCATGTCTCCGCAATATCCTTTCTTTCAGGAGTGATAGTTCTGCATGGTTCGCAGGAGAGCTTCTGTAAAGTTTGGAAGGTAGGAGACGAGGTACTGGCAGAAGTAAAGCTGTGAGTACCGTGCGTGAGTCGTGCTTCGGTAGCTCAGTTGGTAGAGCACTTGCCCGCGAAAGGCAAAGGTCCCGAGTTCGAGTCTCGGTCGGGCACACAGTTTTAATCTGCCAGGAAGATGTTTATTCCTGTTTGTGACATTTAGTTGTCACCTGAAGATGGCCTGAGAAGCAAAAGCCAGTTTGTGACCAAATAAATATAATTTTGTAGAACATCAGGAAGTGTTTCATTTTTAATATTTGTGTTTGTAAACATTAAATGTGGACAATGATTTACCCATTCAGAAGGGTGCTGAAGCCTTTTTGAGGACCTGAAAATCACCCAGAGACTGTACAGTGGGAGATTACTACTAGCAAGCCAAGAAAATGCAGCAAGATACCAGCTGCATGAAACCACTGACGGAATAGCCTTTTTCAAGGAAACTGCAGCATATACCTAACTAGAAGTTCTTTTCCCAGGGAGGAGAGGGATAGGGTGGGGAAGTTTAAAAGGAAGAGCAGGTCAACAGACCCCTAGTAGGGGGGGGGGGGGAGGGGGGAGTAGACAAAGATTAAGTATCCACGTGCTCCTGTTTGATTATTTTAGGTACAGTGGTTTTGCTATATTTAAATTTTTATTATGGATTATATTAGCAGTCCTTAGAGCAAGTGTGTGCATTTTATGCTTTGTGTGGGTATATGAGGGAGAGAGAGAAAATGTCACAGAATTGCTGAAGAAGTTGTATATTCAGTATTGCTATTGTCAGAAACGCCTTTGATTGTCTTAATTATACTTTTTTGTTTGATAATGTGACATGTAGGGGCCTGGTTAGTATACTGTGTGAATTCACAACTTTGTCACACCTATGTTGCCATGAATAAGTCAGTGCCATCATGCCACCATTGTCTAATGTGAAGTAATAAACTGTAACAGTAATGAAAGAAAAGGCATTTTGTATATATTAGATTGCTGCATAACTCCATAGTGTTTTTTTTTCCCATGTTGGTATTCCAGTTGCTATGGGCTTATTTATCGATTTTCATTTTCTCTTTGCAGTTCATTGTTGCTATTTGAGTTAACATATTGTCATTTTGTCACAGTGAGTGAAGTAATGGGTGCTAGAAAATTGAATGCCAAGTGGAGGAATCAGAACATTTCCAACACCCTCTTCTATTTGAGTTCAGTGGATGGGTGACAGCAGCAGAGGTAGCCAGAAACATTTGTGCCATGTATGGGGATAATGCCACTGGACAAAGTAGTAAAATGGTTTTCTCAATTTAAGAAAGATCGTCGTAATGTTAGTGACTCTCCACATTCGGGAAGACCTTCGGGGTTTGAAGAAGATTGCTTAAATGAATTAATCCAACAATGACATCCATCTGTGTACTCAAGAACTTGCAGATGTGATGAACTGTGATCATTCCACCATCATGCTACATTTACATGCAATAGGGAAGGTTAAAAAATCAGGTATATGCTCCAAGTGAAATTCACAAAAATCAATGCTTGGTCATATGTGCATCTCTGCTTGCATGTTATCAATTGGTACCTGAACAATGACCATTCCTATCCTGAATTGTTACTGATGATCAGAAATGGCATCTTTATGCTAATATCAGGAAAAGAAAGGAATGGTTGAGCCCACACAAAGCAGCAACTTCCTGAACAAACATCTGTTCACGTCCACAAAGGATAATGTTATGCATCTGGTGGAACAGCGATGGTGTGGTGTACTACAAACTTCTTCCTTGAGGAGTAACCATACAGCTGACATTTATTGTCAACAACTGAGATGGCTTTGGAGACACAGTCCAAGAACAATGGCCAGAAAGACAACATGATGCTAACTCCACTATCATGCCCACCTGCATTCTGCTAGACTGACAAAAAGCACTATACAGAAATTGGGTTGGGAAGTCATTCCACAACTCTGCCCCCCTTATTCACCTGATCTTGTGCCTCAGATTGTTAACTTTTCTGCTCTCTATCAAACAACCTTCTAGGAACTTTCTTCCTGAATGAACATGCGCTCCAAACATAGCTCAACAAATTCTTCACCTCAAAACCATGTGATTTCTACAGCTGCAGAATCGAAAAGGTACCGCAGCATTGGCAGACTGCTGTAAGTAGTGAAGGATAATATATTATTGATAACTAGTCTCTGTTATGTGTGTATGTTGTTTATTAAAATTATGTAAAAACCTTAAACTTATGCACCAACCCAATATTTTAGTGGAGACAAAGGATTATGTGCAACAGTTTATTTTTATTGAGAATTTCAAAAACATTGTGCTATGTGCCATACTGAATTTGTAAGAAATGTTAACACATCTTAAATTCTTACACTAGACAAAACAGTTCCGATGAGATTCAACTCAGTAGCCATTATCAGAAAGTGATGTGCTAGACAGATAAGATTATGAAGGAATGTCAGTATAAATAGGAGAAGCTGTTCTCTATGTACCAAGCATTCAGTCCAAGGCTTATGTATGCAGCAAAACAAGTAAATGTTGACTTAAAAGAGAATTCTGTTGTTAAGTTTCAGCTTGGGAAAAAAAGATATGAATTATTTAACAAATACTAGCAATTGATGGGACAAGAACAAAAGATAATGTCAGAGAATTAGTAGCAGAATGGTGCAAACTATAATTTTGATGCAGAATTGCAGACTATCACAAACTAATGATTTGCTGTATGCGAGCCATATAGTAACCTCTTTATAGTTAAGATAACATCTACACACTGGATGTACAATTTGTTTTTTTGCAAACCAAGCTCTATGATTGGTGGAAATTGTGCTACTGTCTGTGGATGACTCAAAGTTCGAGCATGTCTCTTCTCTCCCTCCTCATGTTCCAAGATTTACAGAGGCTCTCTCAAATGTGTTGTCCAGCGGCATAGCAAGAGAATCTCGGTGAAGCTTGTAACATCTGGAGGTAACAAGTGAAAAGATGAAACTTTTAGTCAATATGTGATGCATCCATGGTTTGTAGGTCACTTCCAACAAAATTACCTCTTAATGGTTTTGAGGCCAGATCCAGCAAACAATTTTAACCTGTTATGAATATATTCACTTTATTGTTACTTGAAGTGGAGACATTGGGAACATGGCAGCTATGAGGTTGAAAAAGGAAAGAAAAATAAGAAAAAAAGAAAAATTCCGCAATCAGGTGGTGAAGATTTCATGATATCGACAGGCCACTGTGTGATCCTCTGCCATGTGCATTGTGTGGATGCAATATGGAGAGAAGGTGTTTCTTCAGTTGGTATCATGAGGCTGACTCCACTCTATTCCAGTCCTCCTACCAAGGAAAAATCCATGGAATTACTGGAAATTGAACCAGGGTCCTCTGTACGAGTGTCAGACATACAGGTCAGTTGGCTACAAAGACGAGATAGAAAAACACCATATTAATTCAGAGTTAATGGTCTTGTCACTTCCAAACAGTGTAATCTGATATCCATAAAGGGAACTACAAAATAATTTGTCAACAACCTTAATAATTCTTAATCCCTGAGACAATTTGTGTAGTAATATAATAAATCTTATTTTGCCGTCCATGTGTGTATTTTCTGTCACCTTTCTGTATAGAATAAAACCCAATTCCCCAAATAATTTAAATTTTAATGTGAATTTTTTTAAAATGCCTTGCAAGTGTTGGCATAAAGAAGCAGTCAAATACACTAGTGAGCCAAAACATTGACCACCTGCTCAGTAGTATGTTGGTCCACCACTGGAGAGCAATAGATTCTGCATTTCATGGATTCAGTAAGTCCTTGGTAGATTTCTGGAGGTATGTGGCACCAGCTGTTTAGACACAGGTCATGCAATGCCTACAAATTATGGACTGGTGGTATGTTGGTGGAAAGCTGACATCTAGTAGTATATTCGATGTGTTACATTGTATGTAGATCAGGCGGATTTGGTGATCAAGACTTCAATGTGAGCTCTCTATTGTGCTGCTCCAATCACTCTAGCACGATTCTGGCCTTGTGACAAGGCAGTTATTCTGCTGGAATATGCCATCACCACTTGAGAAGACCTGAAACATGAAGGGCTGCAGGTGGTCTGCAATAATTTTCCATAGTCCACAGAAGTCATAATGCTTTTGATTACTGCTCATGTCCCATGGAAGGCAAAGTGAGTCTCCTCCATAGCACAACACTGCCCCAACTGCCAAATGTCAGTGGCCCAGTTATATTTCAGGCAGCCATTTGCCTGGTTGCAGCATATCTGGACATGGCCATTGAATTGGTGTAGTAAGAAACTTGATCCACTCAGACAGGTAATACATTTCTGTTGATTCATGGTCCAATTTCAATTATCTTGTGCCCATTGCTGTTGTAAATGGCGATGTCATTGGGTCAGCACAGGAATGCACAGGGTTTGTCTGTTCAGAGCCACATAATGATGCATTCCTAAGCATTTGTGGCTGTACTAACACTGTACTCTGGTCATCACATCTGCCATAGATCATTCCTACTCTACTTTACAGAGCAGGCAAGCCTCTAATCTCAGCATCCTGTGATAAGACCTGGAAGTCAAACACCTTATTACCTTCTTGTGCTTTCACAGTCCTTCAACCACTTTCTGTAGGTGCTCATGGCAGAAGTACTTAGTCAGTCGACCAGCTTCACTATTCAGAAATGCTCATTCCCAAGCACTGAGCCATAACAGCCTGCCCTTTGTCAAAGTTAACCCATGTCACTAGACTTCATCTTTGTTAGAATGATTCCTCATTTGTTTCCATTCCACTTACATACTTTCCTTATCACCAAGTGGGCTTTAGTCTTGCAGTCAGCATAATTTTTGGCTCGTCAGGGTATATCACAACTTATGATGTTGGTTACTTTTTATAGTAAATCTCTCCAAAACATGAAAATGGAGAATCACTGGGGGAATGGTGGTGTTTACTAAAAACAAAACTCCATTGATGATTCCGGAAATGATGATGAGTTAACACTTTAAATAATTGCAATTGTGATTACTCAAATTTGCAAGAAGAGGAACATTTTCAGTGCATATCACCCATTCCTCAGTCACTGTTCCAGTTCATGTATGGTAGAGATCCGAAACCTAATCCGTTGCTAATATTAAATATTTTGCAGTTAAAAGTTAAAAACTATCCTGAATGTTAAGAAGTTATATATCTCTATAATTCTCTTACAGTGGGATCCAAACCGTTCGAACTCTCTGGCAACATTCTTGGGACACTCCCAACTAGTTTACAATGCTATGTGGTCTCCACATGTTCCTTCATGCTTCGCCTCTGTCTCAGGTGTGTTTCTACAATGTCTAAAGTTTGTATTCTCTTTATTTGTTACTTCATTAATATTTCTGATTTATTAATTGTCTAATTGTGTTTAATATATGTAAACATAAAGCCAGTACAATGTCATTGGCAAAACAATGATGTGTAACTCATTATTCAAGTAAGTTTCATTAACACACATTCATTTTTGCTAGTTTAGAGATACATATTTCCATTTTCTTGTATAATGATTAATTTTCAAAGTGAACCTTGGTTAGCTGAACCTTTTTATTATCTTTAGGAAATAAATCAATTAAGCATGGCAGACTACTTCCCCCTCCTCTTTTGTATCAAGAAAAAGAAACCTCCATTCACATAAGTTCAATCCTCTTAGCTTTCTCCCTGCTTTTCTTTCAAATATTTTTGTGGGTAAACTGGTGTGTTACATCATTGTTTTAGCCATATCTATAGATAACTAGATCTTATACCAGAAAAAAGCAAACCTTCTGTAGTTGAAGGCCAGGGATAGTCATTTCTATGCTGTATCATCAGAGAATAACATCCTTAAAGGATTTAGAAAATCTGTAACATAGCTAAAGTGATGACTTCAAATTTTACAACTTAATGTGCACATATAGTTATGTATAGTAGAATATAAAACAGTCAAAAATCATGCAGTCTCAAACTAAATATTGTTGGTATTACTATTTCTTTAATTTTCTGTCTTGGTCACATTCACCTTTGAGTTAACGGAGACCACCGTAGTTTCAGACATTTCTGGTCATCTGTCAAATTGTAAAATACAAAATATTGAAGTATACATGTAATGTACATATAGCATTCTATATGTACAGATAATAATGGTTCATATTAATGGTTATAACATGCCAGAGTTGTTCTCAAGTTATTAATAAAATAAATTCATAGTATAACAACATTTAAACATTTTAATATAATGGAAGGAAACATTCCACGTGGCAAAAATTATATATAAAAACAAAGATGAGGTGACTTACCGAACAAAAGCGCTGGCAGGTCGATAGACACACAAACAAACACAAACATACACACAAAATTCAAGCTTTCGCAACAAACTGTTGCCTCATCAGGAAAGAGGGAAGGAGAGGGGAAGACGAAAGGAAGTGGATTTTAAGGGAGAGGGTAAGGAGTCATTCCAATCCCGGGAGCGGAAAGACTTACCTTAGGGGGAAAAAAGGACAGGTATACACTAGCACACACGCACATATCCATCCACACATGTGTGGATGGATATGTGCGTGTGTGCTAGTGTATACCTGTCCTTTTTTCCCCCTAAGGTAAGTCTTTCCGCTCCCGGGATTGGAATGACTCCTTACCCTCTCCCTTAAAATCCACTTCCTTTCGTCTTCCCCTCTCCTTCCCTCTTTCCTGATGAGGCAACAGTTTGTTGCGAAAGCTTGAATTTTGTGTGTATGTTTGTGTTTGTTTGTGTGTCTATCGACCTGCCAGCGCTTTTGTTCGGTAAGTCACCTCATCTTTGTTTTTAAACATTTTAAATTATTCTTGATGCATGTACATGTATGCGTGCAGACACACACACACACACACACACACACACACACACACACACACACACACACACACACTTTTAATGTTGTAATCTCTCATTATTTTGTGAATTAATTGATCATCATACTATCCTGTAGGTGATGGAACGCTGCGAATATGGAACTCGCATATGCCACAACGTGCTACAATGACATTACGAGCACATGATGCTGAGGTGCTTAGTTGTGATTGGTGCAAGTACGACCAAAATATTCTAGCCACAGGTGGTTCAGATGGCCTCATCCGGGGGTGGGATCTCCGTAGTTTCTCAATGCCAATCTTTGAACAGAAGGTAAGTAGCAGTTAAAAAATTCAAAACAAGAATATGGGAGACAGAAAGAGCATAACTCTTAAGGTCTGCTATGTTTTGCCAAAATGGGCACTGTCACTAATGGTGTGAAAACTTGCTCTTATACTGGAAGGTACCGTATTTCAAAAGTACCATTGTTTTAGCAAGTTGTGGGCAGATTTAGAGGTCCCTGTTTGCAAATGTTCAGCATGTTGTCAAATTATGCGTCAATTTCTTGGCTCGTAAATTAAATTATGTGGTAATGAATGAGTCCCAATTACTCTGAGATTGTGGAAGACAGGAAAAATTCCTTAGTTCAGTAGCTTATGTTTGCATGAGGAGTGGTAGAAATCGTATTACAGAATGTATTGCACCCCTTAATGAAAAAAGAAAAAAAGAAACATATTTAGCTAACTCATACTCCCAACTGATCATCATTTCTCTCATCTGTTTTGAGTGCTCTCCTAGATTTGTCATCAGTGATACATTGAATAAAAATTGCTATAAGAGCTAACTGTATAACATTGTTGAGTTCAATAATCAGAATTATTGTTGCATAGTAGCTGTCATCAAGATAAAGTTAGTCACATGAGGAGGTTACTGGAGGAGAGGTAGCTGGCACAAATAACTTGGAAAATAAATACCTGTGATGAAAAGTAAATTAGGTGGGCAAAGGAAAAAATGAGTAGAGGGAATAAAAGTTATGGCAAGAAGTAGTCTACAGGAGGGCAATTGGCAAAATAAATTGTGGAACTTAGAATGCAACAAATGACCTTTGATGTTGGAGGAAGACATCTGATACATAGATAGATAGATAAAGCAGCATCTGTAAGATATTATTGGTTTATGAATATGAAAAAAGTGTATAATTTATATTTTCAAAATGGTACATTGGGTCCTTTATCACTGTAATCGATAGAGAAAATTGTATTAAGTTGAAGGCATTCATATTTTCAGCAACAGGATAGGCAAGCACTTTTCATTTGGCAGTTATATTATTTTGGCAGTTTCATACATGAAATGAAAAGATAAAATAACTTCTTATATTGAATATTGCTTTGGTTTTCTGTAATAATTATTTCTCTTTCTAGGGATGCGAATTTGCAGTTAGAAGGGTGAAGTTCTCTCCACATCATCTCTCAGTATTAGCATCTGTTGCGTATGATTTCACTACAAGGTATGTCCTAAATGCATTCATTACTCTGTGTGTTGAACTTTTCAATGAATGAGAATTTTCTATCTCCCGTAACAAGCTGAGTTAAGGATCAATGGTAAATCATGGGGCAAAAAATTAAGACATGATAGCTGAGCAGCAACAGTAAGACCAACTTATACTTACTTTAGAACATGAAATACCATTTGCCTTGTTTAGAAGCCAAATGTAATGAAAATATGTATAAAAGGCTATCAGTGATAGACTCAAGGATAATATGCTCTAAAAATTTCAAAGACAACTGCGCATGCATGGCAGCAGAGCACGGGCCAACGAAGTCTACGTTGCCGAACTGTGTTGCTACAGACAACAGTCAGCTCATTTGCCTACGGTACATTACACATTACACATTCAAATATATGAGGGCAATAATAAATATTAAAACCAATTTCGATCAATCGTCATGAGAGAAATATTAATTCATGTCTTGACGACGTTGCGTCCATTGCTCCACAGATTTACTCTGCATGACGTCGGGAGGCGAGAACAGCTGACACAGCTTTGTGAAGATATGAAGTATAATTTTTCTCAAAATGGCAATTGGCTAACGATAAGGTCATTGAAACTGCTTGCAGTAATTACCATTTATTGTAATTTGAACTGCATAATAAGTAAAAATGTCATACTTTTCGCTGTTAATGGGCATTATGATTGTAAACTAACACATCCAATGTTACAGTGAGAGATCACATTTATAATCCTTTGAATAAGCAAACAATTAACCAACTCCAGGGAATGCTGGCCGATCACATCGAAAACCCCAGATATCTCGACAAGTAACAGTTACTGTCATTTTAGGGCCTTATCCAGTTTGTGCCTTGAAAATGACATGTGTTTACATGTGGAAATAGGACTTCTGACAAATTTATCCAGCTGCATTCTCGTATACAACATGATGGGAGAAGCTTAACTGCTCCTTGGGTAGTATTTTGAACGTTATAGTCTTCTTAATTAAAAGGATACAAAGTCCTAATCAAAAAGGCTAGGAAGTTCTCCATTATTATGTATGCAACTGATATGTTGACAAACACATTTTTTAAACCATGAGTCTGTAAAACTATGAAATGTTATTACTTTGTTCCAAAGTCTATATCCTAACACCATCGTCACTTCTGTTTGAGTCAATTTCTGAACAATATGATTGTAAATTTACAATGGGAGGTTCAAGGCACATATCCATCATCACTTCCCTGTCAAATTCTTCTTTCTGAAGCGTTTCAGCATGCCGCACAGATAGTGCGCCAGCTGCAGGTGGAATGTTGTCTATTGCCTCATTGTCTATTGTCTCGTGCACAAGCGATTCACTGTATGTTATCTTGAATGTTTCATTTCTTTCTCCCACATAGCCTTAAAACCCTTTGCCCAAATCATTTCTATGGGGTTACACTGACAGTGACACGGGGGTAAATGTTAAACTGTGTGACCCCATTCACATGCAAGGTGGTCAAGTTTGTACATTCTGTCACGTGACTTGTATAAATTGACAAGCTGCAGGAGATCGGCACGAGTCTGGTTTATACGATGCTTAATATTTTTGTTTTTAAGCTAGGGAAAAATATCCGCTTTTCCAGTGTTTGTAATTGATGTTTTCTCTATAACATTTGAATTATAATTGACAATGACCAACTTCAAAGCAAGGTATGACAAGAATTGTGAATCACATCATGAAAATGACAGCGTTCATTTCCAAATGGTAATCACTGCTGTTTTTCTTACACGTAAATAAAAGTTTAATCTCAGAAACAAAACCAGAAGAAGAGCCAACACGAATAATAATTATCCAAGAACTTATTCCTATGAGAACTTTAAATCTGCCACTACCATTACACATTTTCCAGCAGATCTTTTTCAAAAGATTCTGACTGACTCATCAAGGTAATACAATGATGAGCTACCTCCTTCTCTTGTATCATGAATCTTTATATGGGATATAGTTCATGCTGCATCTATGTCACTTCTTTGATCTAAAACTCTCTTCTTAATGTATCTGGAACCGCATTTACATTGACGAAGCTGCATAACTATTACAGGTTTATGTGATGTCGGGCATTCATCATTCACATCAAGCATTTTAAAATAGCGTTGTTAAAACCATCCATTTGTGTTGCAGGTTCCTTGCAATTTCAGTGCTTTCCAGGCGACACGAAACCAACTGTTTCTATGGTTGCTACAGCTCTGACACTTTCATTTACAATTCCTTTTACAGTTCTCTTGCCAACACCACCTGGTTCTGCAGTCCGTTCTTGTGTTTTCAAATGTCAACGGTAGGAGACCTGCTTTCAAATTCACGTTTGAAAAAGTTATAAATGCAGTAAATAATCCACCTCACCTGCTTGTGAAGCACTTCACGTTTATTGCCGTCACTTGACCTTTTTTTTTTTAAATCACACTTAAACATTTACAGATACATGTTCACAGTTATACTGCTGCAAGGAAAAAAATGAAACAATAAAAAAATTGACAGTTGAATGAATAATTCGGTTGTCACCAAGTACGGCAACAGTGCAGCATGTAGAAGTGAGATTCTCGCTCGCTAGCTGTAACTCTCTGCCAGTGCGTAGTGGAGGGGGATACGCAGAATGGCTGAAAACTGACCGCCTTCTTACATGACGCAAACTTTAGGATCAGTTCAATCAGTACTCTTGTCCCCACACACAAAAAATTGTACCAACCCTTTGCAGTTAAACTGTTGTTTCTTTTTTATGTTGTATATCATACCGTGAATTCAGTGTTATGCGGCATAGCTGCTGTTTTAAAATGTACGGCGGCATCATCATCGGAATCAAATGCTTTTGGCATTTCTGTTGCAAATTATTTTAAGATTAAGCCGTTGCTGATGCATTTCTGAGCTTTAGGTAGCTTTAAGTGTGCGACATATGACGCAAGGAAACTCTCTTCTTAAAGATTCGATGGCTCATTCAACTCGTGTACCTCTACCTTTAAGTTATTGACAAGAGGACATTGTTCGTCATAGGAGTAATGCCTGTGTGTCACTTCACGGAGCAAAAAGAAATACATATTAAACTTTGAAGTTTTTCATCGGAATTATGTACAGAAAGTCCTTTATCTCCCATTCCTCATGACAAACGCTCTTTAAAAAAAAAGCCATAGAAATAACCGGAATGAAACTAGAATGATGGCCATGGCAATAAACACAATGACAACTTGAATGATCGTGTGATGTTACTGAACAAAATGCCTAGAGGAAGTGTACTAACAAAACAGTGATGCCTCTTCGAAGTCAAAAAGATGTTGCCCCACTGAATTGCTGATAAGCAAACGAACTGAAGGCTGCTGCTGCACTGTGACGACACTGCTCAAGTAGTGTTCGAGGAGGAAACACTCATTGGAGGGAACTATCTTAAAGAGTCACACTGTTCCAGTCCTGCCTTAATCCCTTAACATAAAACCCTGAGTTATCTTGATTTTATTTTGACAGAAACTTAAAATCCCTAGTACACTTGGGCAACTTGAGAACAGACCTAAAAAAAAAAAAAAAAAATCCCCACTTATATCCGTTTCAGCACCGACAGTTACATGTTCAGCCACTCAAGAGT
This sequence comes from Schistocerca piceifrons, assembly GCF_021461385.2. Taxonomy (NCBI): domain Eukaryota; kingdom Metazoa; phylum Arthropoda; class Insecta; order Orthoptera; family Acrididae; genus Schistocerca; species Schistocerca piceifrons. Next base: position 338,310,945 of record NC_060145.1, on the reverse strand, counting down.
ATCTGGTACTACATTTGTAACCTGGCTGGCACGTTTTGGTTGAGGTTGTTGTCACCAGATATTGTCTTTACTGTGTGGAGCTTTGGACCTAGACAACACAACACATGCTTTCACACTCTCTCTTGTATTGTTGTTTAGGCAATGCTTTCAGAAAAAGGATTACTATAATGATCTTGAGTTTAACATTGAATTTAGTAGCTCAGAAAGTGAAGAAGAATATGATGTTACTTAATTAGAGACTGAAAGTGACGGCAGTTAGTCAGTTGAATGCCAAATGTTCAGCTATGGTTAGAGATAAATACACTCACTGTGCTTCAGCTAGCTCCTTCAAGATTTATGTTCACAGAAAAATGTTGTGAAATACATGGTTAGACTTCATAATTACACAGAAACTAAAAAATGACTTCAAGTTTCAGTATAATCAAGAGTCCAGTGCGTGAGTATACTCGGGATTTTATCATTGGTGATTTTCAAAATTTTGTAACTCATTATTTTGAGCTTTTAAAACCATCTTTGTGTGTTCATATGTAATGTCATTCATTATAGGATGTATTTCATTAATAAAAAAAATATTTTTGGAACATAATTTGGAAAAAAAGTTATTTCAAGCTTTCGCAACAAACTGTTGCCTCATCAGGAAAGAGGGAAGGAGAGGGAAAGATGAAAGGATGTGGGTTTTAAGGGAGAGGGTAAGGAGTCATTCCGATCCCGGGAGCGGAAAGACTTACCTTAGGGGGAAAAAAGGACAGGTATACACTCGCGCGCACACACACACATATCCATCCGCACATACACAGACACAAGCAGACATTTGTAAAGGCAAAACTCTTTGCCTTTACAAATGTCTGTGTGTGTGTGTGTGTGTGTGTGTGTGTGTGTGTGTGTGTGTGTGTGTGTGCGCGCACTATAAATATCATTTTTCGAAAGCATTACTAAAGGAAGAGTCTGAGAGTCCGTGTTTCGTTGTGTAAAAGCGATATCTACTGGTAACCTTTTCAAACAAAACACGACAGCCAGGCTACAAATGTACTACCATATGCTCGCCAGCAACCGAACATATAAATACCAGCTCTGAAGCAGATATTAGTGGGGTTTTATATTTCCGAGGTTCTGTCTTTAAGTTGCCTGTGAATACTCGGGTTTTAAGTTCCTGTCAAAATAATAAAAATGAGATAACTCGGCGTTTTAAGTTAAGGGGCTAATGCTGTCGATACACATTATCCTAGCTTTTCAATGGTTTGAGGTAGGTTAAAAAGGAAGGGCACATCATTTGGACTTCCAGAATGAAATAATTTTTTTTTTCTATTTCATACTTTTTCAGGTTGCTGTGTCAAAATGTGAAATCCAGAACATTTAAATACCATCTAATTTTGTACCCTATTCCTGAACTTACATCATTTCCTATTCAGTCACTACTATGATTAATCTTTTTTTTATTCCTCTGTCATTGTTCTCTTATGACTGTTATTTACTGTCTGTAAACAAGTTCAGAAGCTGTTGATGAAAACTTAAACAATATCAGATTTTGTATGTAACAAGAATACTGTCAGACTGAAGTAATATATCACACTGTCTTCATGCTGTTTTTGTTTTTTTTTTTTTTTTAATGTTGTACTACTTTGTTTATTGTGTACAAATTATCTCAGTGGTCTCTTTTCCTCAGGATTTGGGACTTCAAAGTGTCATCAGAAGCAGTGGAGACAGTAAAGCATCACTCAGAGTTCGTGTATGGTTTGGACTTCAATAGCCATGTGGTAGGACAGATTGCTGACTGTGGATGGGACTCACTCGTTCATGTTTTCAACCCTCGTTCTCTCAGTACCGTGCCATCCATTCCTATAAAGTGAATCATTCCAGTTTTCTTCGTGGTTTTCCTCCTCCTAGAATTTGTTTGTCAGTGCATCATCTGGTACATAGATCCCTGCCTCATATTTAAGTGGAAATAATGTAATCATTAATGAAATTATGAAGTAGGGATGATGGAATTTGATGCCAAAGAAGGTGACCACTCACCTACAATAATGAAGTTCTGAGCCATGAATGTGATCCACACATTAGAGTATGGGTAGATCTATTTTGTTTGAGTCTGCAGAATTACACATGAGCTGTAATAGTAGCTGGTAATGACCAACAACTATGTGCTGATACACCACTGTCTTAAAAACATTCAAGCTACTTTACTTATTATGGTATTGTTTTGCTTACTAATGAAATAGTGATACAGCTTTTGAGCATATGTTTTGGAAACTTAACACTCATAAGCTAGATTCACTGCAGTGGCTTTGAATAAAGCACTCAGAAACTTTAAGACAAGTTATGTAAGCTTTTCATCCCAAGATTTTTAGTGAATGACTTGACATGTGTATTCCTCCAGATAAAAGTTATAGTACCTGTAGCCTTTTTAAATAAATTCACCAGCAGAAATAGTTTGTGGAGACAAGGAGATTTCTATGAGCTGCCTTAATTATAATGCAAAAACTAAATTGTTTTCTTTGCAACTGTGTACATCACTGTTCATTTTCATCTTAAAATTTGAACATTTATTGTATTCTGAGCACAGTGCACACAAGATTTTAGACTGTTTCAAACTGTGTAATAATAAAATAACCATCAGTCTAATGTTTAATATTTTTCCTTACTCATTTTGTTTAAGTTTACAAACCTTCAAAGTCAGATACATATTTGTATTTACTCATTGCTGGTCATTCTCTCTAAATACCAGTGATATGTCACACAAGTTAAATTTTTTGGGATTCATATCTCTATTTTAGTCGTTGTAATTGTGTTAACCATGACTTAATTGTTTAAAACAATAAAATAATACTAGTGATCACTTTATTCTTATTCAGTTCTTTTTATTACTCTTTGTACATGTGGTCATATCTATTCATGACTATAGATTTTTTACTTCATACTGAAGAAGGGAGTGGGGTTTTTTTTTTTTTTAATAAAAAGAAAAGAAAGTAAAAAGTCAACTACTGTATTGATTACTACTAATAGATTCAGGTTTCCATGTTTATCAAATCTCTTAATTAATAAGTACATTGTACAGTTTTGTGTCGTGTATTTATTCAAAGTGAACAGCATGGTGGCATCAATTTTTGTACTTATTCAGTGAGACACTTTTCTCCTTTAAGTGTTATAATATGCAAATGGGAAGATGTCAGTGTCATGTGATTGAAGATGTATGTATATCAACATAACTTCTGAAGTTTTCCAATATTTAATTGCACAAGAAACAGATTAAATTTTACTTTTACCTACAATATTTCTGTAACTTAATTTATAAATCTATCTGCCACTTACCAGTGCAATATAAATGTTAGCCCCACCTTAAAGACACATGAGTAATAGTGTGATGTAGCATTTCACTAAATTAATGCTGGAGTTGCTTTGCATCTCTGGATCTTGAGTATGTTTAATAGACCACTTCTTATTTAATAGATGTTATCTCATATTTGGTTTTAGGATTTTTATGGCACTTGACAGGACTTTCACCACTGTTGAAGCTGAGTGTAAGCAAAAACTTATCTTGGTTATCTGTGTTAATGAAGCTGTACAGCCTTTCCATAACTGGAGAGGCTGGTTCAATCAACATGTAACACAAAGACAAGGGCATCTCCTTTATAACAGTATCTAGTAGAGCATTATGAAACAAGGCTGTCTTCATATTTTACAGCTGGATAATTTTAGTTAAGTATTTGGCCATACTATTTTTAAAATAATTATTACAAAAATGTGGACAACTTCAGTATGATTAATAACAGAAAAGCCTTGCATGCAAAAGAATCAGAATCTTAGGTTTGCGATGAAAGCATTGAGCCTTAAGATTGTGAGACAATTGCTTTTTTTTGGGGGGGGGGGGGAGAAGAGACAGGAAAATAATTATTTTCCATTGCTTTTGATTGCACATGCTTGCATTTTGAAACTATGGTTTTAAATAGTTTCAATAGTATGTCACTTTACAGTTGTTGGCCTTCTTCTGCTATGGAAGCAACAGCTTGAGGTTGTTTTTTGTAGTTCTTTTTTTCTTTAAGGAGTGCAATACATTCTGTAATATGATCTCTACCATCCGTCACCCGAACATAAGCTGTGAACTAAATAAGCTCTCCTGTCCTCCACAATCTCAAAGTAATCTGCACACATTCCTTATCACATAATGCTGGTTAGAGTTAAGAAACAGACATAATTAACCAACTTGCTTAACAGTTGCAAACAAGCAAGTCTAAATCTATCTACAATTTACATAAACAATGACATTTTTTAAATATGGTACATTCCACTATAACAGCAAGATTTCAACAAATGTATGTTTACTTCCTAATGGGCAATATGGTACCTTGCTATCCACATTACAAGATGCATATTTCCCACATTTGGGTTATAAATGTGACACTGATATTTGTGTCATACACATCCACATCATATGTACCTATGAGGTTAGACGTTTTCTTCATAATATTTCAATATTATGGTTACAGATAATCCACTACTTATTTATGTTGAAAAACATTCATTATCATTTTTCTGAGCTGGATATACACGGTAACATTATTTCAGTTTAATATTTAAATACATCCACTAGATTTGACTCATCAAGAATAATTACTATTAGGTTTGAGACCAAGCTGCTATTCATCTGTTTTTAATGAATTCATATACTGAACTGCCAGTTTTGTCTCAGAATTGCTGTGTATAGTGTGGATAATCCCTTTGAAGGTGACAAAGGAAAGCTTCATAAATGGTAATCTGAGCAGAATACTCAGCAGCATGTAGCAACAAAACAATGGAAGGGTTCCACACATTGTCAGTAATTACAATCTTCAGTTTCTTACTAATTTAAATTTGTTTACCTTTTGATATCATTCTTGGAATATTTTTAGCAGCACAAGGCAGGATGTCATATGAAACTTGCAAAACAACTGCGTCATGTACATACACTATTTTATTTATTCTTGTGTTACAGAATTATTATTAATAATATCTATGTTTAGAATATATTGCGTGTTCCCTAGTTTTTCAGTTTTAACATCTGGAGTACTTACAGCACAGATCTGTTAAAAAATGTAGCTTTTATGGATTACAAAGATAACTAGATAATTACACAGTTGAAATGCATTATTATCATTTGAAGTGCATACAAAATTAATAACATCAAGCTGACTTATTGTCTCCTGAACTAAGTATTTTTAAAACTGAAGTTGCTTCATTACTGTAGTGTCTTAGGTTCTTTGAACATGTTCATGGTTTATAACTAATGGTTCATAAACCATATAAGTTCATATATAAACTGAACTGACTTCATAAGATTTTCATTGTAGCAAATTAAGAGAGTCAGAATGACAAGGACAGAGACTACAAAAAATTTGTGGAATAAGTGAAAAGAATTTTGAAGTCTATTTCCATTACAGAAATCCACAAAACTTAAGACTTGGTAACAGAAGTTTTATTTATTGTTAAATGATATTGTTAATTTTTAATGTTGATTTAAAGGTCCACGCACACTAATTCCATAAGACTGTTATTGTGTTTTTATTGTTTTTGTAACTACAGAAGTTTATGGGGTTATGCAACTAATGAATCCGAATTATTTGTGTAGAAAATTTGTATAGACTGAAATTGTTGATTGAAATAAAATAGTACAATTAATAATGAAATTTATTTTCATTCTCTACACAATTTCTCATCTATTGTGTTGTCTCCTTTCCCCACACTTCTTCCCCCCCACCCCCCCCCCACCCCCCCCCCCCCCCCCCCCCCCCCCCCCCCCCCCCCCCCCCCCCCCCCCCCCCCCCCCCCCCCCCCTCCCCGCACATATAGCTTAACATGTGACCTACATATGTACAGTTACAATCAATCAGGGTAACTTTTTGCCAGTCAGGGTATCTTTGAACTATGTATTACTTTTGTTTCAAATGGCTGCTGCTCCACCAACTTCCATTATTTTGTACTAAAAGTGTCAGTTTGATTACCTTTGTGACTTCTAGTTAGTATTTCACTCATCTTTTCAACTTCCTACAAGCTCTTAGGCTTGTGGTTATCCATTAATTATACTGGCTGTGAAGAGATGTCCTTACAACAAATGATTTAAGCTGAATAATTCCAGGTCTAGTTAATTAGTAACATGTTCTATGGATCATTTAGAACGATAGATCTTAACGGTGTGGAATGAGTCATTATGCGTTCACATCGCAAATTAATTTGTATGAGGGTTGACCCAGAAGTAAAGTTCCCTCTATTTTTACAAATGGACATCTGTTTATTCTCATAGAAATTTACGTAGTTACAAAGAAGAAACTTAGCTCTATATTTCTACATAATTTCCATTTTTTCTATTTATTTTTGTAGATGGTGCTCCAATTCCTGTATCCCCATTCGTAGAGCTCTGGCATCTACCCATTGAGGAAGAATTTCATTTCTTCTTTGACTTCATGTCGCTCTGGGACCATTGGCCAGGCAAGTATGATAATTGTTAGGCACAAGGTGCGAACTGTAAGTTGGGTGGAGCATGACACTCCAACCAAAGTTTGTCAAAAGTTCCTGGGTGTGGCAGAACACGTGAGGTCAGGTGTTATTGTGAAGCAGCTTTACACCTTCTATCAGTCGTCCTCTCCAACTGAGTTTTCATAGTGTGTCGCAATGACTGTCTGAGTTGTTTATTGCCCCACGTTCCATGAAATCAGTCACCAGTATCCCCTTATGATCCCAAAACACTGACCATGAAGCAGCACGAGTTTATTTGAATTCCTTTGTGACTGGTGACCCCGAGTGATACCTTTTGTGGTGTCACCTCCAGACACCACACTTGCTAGGTGGTAGCCTTTAAATCGGCCGCGGTCCGTTAGTATACATCGGACCCGCGTGTCGCCACTATCAGTGATTGCAGACCGAGCGCCACCACACAGCAGGTCTAGAGAGACTTCCTAGCACTCGCCCCAGTTGCACAGCCGACTTTGCTAGCGATGGTTCACTGACAAAATACGCTCTCATTTGCCGAGACGATAGTTAGCATAGCCTTCAGCTACGTCATTTGCTATGATCTAGCAAGGCGCCATTACCAGTTGCTATTGATCTTGTGATTCATGTACCGTCAGACCGACGTTCACCATTTATGGATTAAAGTTAAGTATTCCACCAGCTACGTCAGTTTTTCTAAATTCTAATTTCCTTGTCCTGTTCCAGACCTCACGCCAGCCTGCGTGAGCTAAAATGCGTGCCTTTCGGCTTCCTCTATTAATAGGGTGTTGGCTCTCCTGCCAACCCACAACACCTTTGTTTGGATTTTTCTTTCATTTTGGAAGTGAAACGAAACACACATTTCATCTCCTGTAACAATGGAGTCCAACAATCGTTCCTTATGTTCTTGACACTTTTGAAGAAACTGGCGAGCACAGTGAAGGCATTTCTCCTTGGGTTCTGCTATCAGCATATGCGGTACCCACTGAGCACTACACTTGTGATACCTCAATTTTTACATCAAAGTTCTTTCAACTGTACTGTAAGAACTCCTATGAATCCAAGAAACAAGCTCACGGATGGTGACCCGTTTTGAAAGGCTTTACATCGGACCATCTCGATAACCATTTCCGAAACTGAAGGTCTTCCACTTAAACTCCCTGCACCATTTTTGGACATGTTGAAAGGACATATACTTGTCAACTGATGACGAATATGTATGGGTGAAGTCCCTTTCGTGAGCAGAAACTGAATTACAGAGCAAATCTTGCACGTGAAGGGATCAACAATGGGCACCTCCATCGCAGATGGCTGCTGAGCTAATACTGGCAATGCAGCGAAGTGCGGCTGGTTGGAATCGGGAATGGGGGAACACCCACACACAGCAGTCTTGAAGATTTTGCCTAGCACCTTCCCAAGCATATGGAGCTCTTTGGGAACCTTACTTCTGGATTAGCCCTCATACCTATGGTACGTTCTAAGCATTTGCAAACAGAAAAAAGAATATACAGATGTAAGATAGTAATTCGTATCCACCAACTTTTACATGTTACAATAAAAGAAATTATTCTACAAGATAGAAGGAGTTGTGAAGGAGAAACTTCCTCAGTTTGTTATCAAACTGTACTTTGCTGTCTGTCAGACATTTTGTATTATTTGGTAAATGATTAAAAAGTTCTGTTGCAACATTGTAGCCCTTTTTGTGCTAAAGACAACCTTATTGTGGAGTAATGAATGTAAATTTTTCTTCTAGTATTGTAATTATGTACGTCATTGGGTGTCTTGAACTGTAGTGGATTATTGACAGCAAACTTCATGAGGGAATAAATATACTGTGAAGCAGTAGTCAGAATCCCCATCTCCTTAAACAGACGTCTACAAGATGATTGGGGATGAGCACTACATATTATTGGCTCAAATGGCTCTGAGCACTATGGGACTTAACTGCTGTGGTCATCAGTCCCCTAGAACTTAGAACTACTTAAACCTAACTAACCTAAGGACATCACATACATCCATGCCCGAGGCAGGATTCGAACCTGCGACCGTAGCGGTCACGCGGTTCCAGACTGAAGCGCCTTTAACCGCATGGCCACACCGGCCGGCAGCACTACATATTATTCTCACAGCACGTTTTTGCACAATGAAGATTTTCTTTCTTAAAGATGAGTCACCCCAGAAGATTATTCCATATGATGTTATTGAATGAAAATATGTCAGCTTACCAGTTTGTATCTTCCAAGATTTGCAATGATTTTAAGTGCAAATCTGGCTGAACTAAGTTGTTTTAGGAGTTCCAACATTTATTTTTTCCAATTTAAATTCTCATCATATAGACCCCTAAGAATTTTGAAGTTTCCACCCTATTTATTATTTCCTCACCGTGTGTTACACTTATCATTGGTGTAGTACCTCTTGATCTGCGAAACTGAATATGGTGGGTCTTTCTAAAATTGAGGGTGAGACCATTCACAGAAAACCAGTCAATTACACTGCTAAGAACTTTACCATTTCTTCTGTTTCTGTACATATGCTTGGAGTGATTACACTAGCAGTATCATCTGCAAAAAGCAATAATTCTGCTTGCTATATATTAGATGGAAGATCTTTTATATATACAGTGTGAGTTAGGAGGAAAGGTATGTGCTTTGCGACATGATAGTATTAGTGATTCTGAACAATAATCTTCATATGGACATATGCCCTATTGCTAATGGTTTCCATGATAGAACACTTTTAATATCACTTTTGTACATTTTTCTTTAGTAACACGAAAACTGCACACTCCAATGAAAACTTGTCTCAGTACACAATTAAACTAAATTAAATTTACTACAAAAAAGGTCCTATCTATTTTTTGTCTAGGACTAACAGTTTGTGCAGAGAAATCACAGGAATACTGAAAATCGCGCCACACATGCGCTGTAACTTAGGTACATTTTGTAGGCCAGTTTGAGGGAGTTTTCTGACTTGATAGACCACAAGCCTCCTGTATGAAAATGTTCGTCTCAACTTCCCCTATATTACTGTGATACATTGTAAACAATGACAGTGAATAATACGTCAAATAAATAGAAATGTACATTAAAAGTGTTCTCTCTCGGAAACCATTCGGAATAGGGCATATGTCCACATCAAGTTTTTTTTGTTCAGAATCAGTCAAAACATGCACCTTTCCTCCTGACTCACCCTGTATATATGAGGAAAAGTAGTGGACCTATAATTGAACCTTTGGGAACCCCAGATGTAACTTCTCCTGTCAGATTTATGTCCCTGGACTATATTGCTTGAATTAGTAAGTACAACTTTCAGCATTCCTTTGGTTGGATATGAGATGATCCATTGGTTGGCTATATCATCAATGCTATAAAATGTTAATTTATCTAGGAAAATACTGTGATTCACACAGTCAAATGCCTTAGAGAGATTGCCGAAATACCAACTGATGCTATTCTATTATTTAATGCTTGCACAGTGTAGTGAGTGAAAGTGTAAATGGCATTCTCAGCAGAGAAAACCTTCTGAAACCCCAAAGTGTGATTCACTAAGGATACTATTGTTGCTAAGGTGAGATACTATTCTAGAATACATCACCTCAAAAATTTTGGAGAATGATATTAATGAACCAGACCAGTAGTTATTGACATGTCTGTCGACACCTTTCGTAAAGAGAGGTTTAAGAACGGCATATTTCAACCTCTCTACAAAAATGGCTTGAGTTAGTGATGTATTACATTTTTCAGAGAAGGCTGGGCTTGTTACATGGGAACTCTATTGAAAACATTGTCAAAACCAGATGAATTTTTTTGAGAAATTTTCTTAATTTGTGAAGAAGCTGATGTTGCATTCATATGATTAAATTTTATGAAACTTACATTTTCAGCATACTGCTCTTTTTCCCTTTGCCTTGTACTATATTTAAGAAATAATTATTAAATGCGTTTGCTACCTGTGACTCATCATTTGTAGCCCTTTCATTCAGTTCAATAGAGCTTTGTTTTGTTGTGTGTCTGGCTGGCTGTCCCATCTCTCACTTAACTACATTCCTATTGCCTTCTGTCTGTTGTTGGAAGTACTGATACCTGAAACTATGTGCATGTCTTTTGATTATTTAATAACCTTTATTAGTAAGTTTGAATATTTTTGTAGTGTGCAACTACTGCAGGATTCATACTTGTCCTTGCCAAAAATTTGTTTCCCTTTTCCTTTTACAAGATACTTTAATCCCTTAAGTGATCCATGTTTTTTTACTGGCTGCTCAGTGTTCCTTGTTATTAACTTATGTGGAAATCTATTTTCAAATAATGATATGAATTTATCATAGAAAAGATTAAATTTTATGTTAGCATTTAGTTCATTATAAGTTATATCCCGTGTCATTTCCCGAGAACTATTCTTAAAAACATTTGTCGTGGAATCATTAATTATTCTAACTGATTTCTACTAAGGAGTATTCATACTGTAAGGTGCTATGTTGTTTATTCTAACTGACTGTGCAGCATTATCAGAGAGAGCTTTTGTTACTCGGTAAACAGTTATTTTCTTACCCTGAGCTTCACCAAAGAAAACAACATAAATTAGGGTCCTACTGCCTTTCTCCACCAATGTTGAAAGTTAATTACTGAGACTAAATTGTAGGAGCCAAATAAGGTTTCCAGATCATTTTTCCTATCAGAATCCTTTAAAAAATCTACACTGAAGTCACCTTAGACTAGTAACTGCTTGGTGCTGTCTGACAGATAGCACAGTAAGGAATCCAGATTCTTCATAAATAATTCAAAATTTCACAATGGAGATCTATTTACAGTTACAATTAAAAGTGAAATTTTTTCAACATTTATTCACAAGCAAACGCCTCTGTGTGGTGATCACTACAAATTCTACTTGTCTCATTGTTTTTGAACTTGTGTTCTGTCTTAATGTGTGTAACAACTCCTCCTTTTCCTGTGTTATTTCTACATGAGTAAGCTACAATAGCATAATCTTTTACCTGTAACTTGTAGCCCTGTGGTTATTTGGTGCTCAGACAGGCACAGGATGTCTGCTCTCTAAAAGTTTGCAAACAGACAAGAACCTCTAGATTTTCCAGCTGAGACTTGGTTTAGGTTTGAAATCAGTATATACTTGCTCGTCTGCTGACTTGCTAGGCCTAACGCAGGTGAGAATTTTCTTTCAGGGTTTACTCCCTTAGCCCTTTAAGATCCCGCTTCTCCACAAGGCAATGGCAATGGTATCCTCTTCTAATTACCCATGAAGGATGGGTTGTCTCATCTGCCATCTCTGCCATTGTGAAGATCTCCTCCTCTGCCGAAGGTGCCATTAAGGTCTTTGCCGTAACCCTGGGCATGGATTCCACATTATATCCTGTGAAGCTGGGTCCCTGCCTAAACTTAGTTATCCTTTCCACCCCCGCAGCGTGGATGTGCCAGGCACAAGAATTACTCAAGTAGATGACAGTGAATGTGGCCCTATCTCCCTTGAGCTGGGTTAATGGTTGTGTATGAAGCCACAACCGAGCCCAGCTTATAATATATTCTAAATGATTAACATCTCTGATTTACTGGAGAGAGACAGAAGCTGCAGCACAGAAGAAACTTAAATGGTTGGAACAACACATTCAAAAATTTTGGACTGAAAATAAGTAAAACAAAGACAGTAGAAATGACCATCAACAGGTAATGAATGACCTGAAATATATTTCTAGAAGGAGTCAAAGTAGAATCTGGTTTCCATTTCAGGTACTTAGAAAGCATGATTTTAAAACACACCATTAAGCAGCAGGACACAGAAAGAATCCAAGTTTTACAGTCGAATCAGAAATTTTCTCTGGGATGATAAAATGTCCCAAAAAGTTAAAGTGATCATGTACCACACCTATTTCGTACTGATCCTAACATATGGTTTAAGTCAAACAATGGCAAATCCAGGATGGAATGTAACAACATGAGAGAAGGAAAGTTGCTACTCACCATATAGTGAAGATGCTGAGCCGCGATAGACACAATAAAAAGATTCACACAATCATAGCTTTCGACCATTATGGCCTTTGTCAGCAGTAGACACACACACACACACACACACACACACACACACACACACACACACACACACACACACACGCAACTTGCACACACATCTGCAGTCTCGCATACACACACACACACACACGCTCACACACACTCACTGTAGTTTCAGCTCTCTGAGACTGCAGATGAGCGCGCGCGTGCGCGTGTGTGTGTGTGTGTGTTTGTGTACTGCTGACAAAGGCCTTAATGGCTGAAAGCTATGATTGTGTGAATCTTTTTATTGTGTCTATCGCGGCTCAGCGTCTCCGCTATATGGTGAGTAGCAACTTTCCTTCTCTTGTATTGTAACATATGGTTTAGAAACATGTACCCTACTAAACGAAGACCTCAGCAGAATTCTGGTAGCAGAAATGAGATTCATTAGAATTGTGAACCAAACCACTAGACAGGGCAAAATCAGGAATAAGAAATAAAGTAGCTGGTATTGAGGTTCCCGTTACCACTGTCATAAAGAAACACAACCTTCAGTGGTATGGGCACTTAATGAGAAAGAATAGTGAAAGATCTGCAAAAAAGTATTTCAATCTGAACCTCGTAGGAAGAAGACTGGGAAAAACCAAGAAAATGCTGGATAGACTGAAAGATCAAATTTGAAAGAGAAAGGACACAAATGGGAAGTTGTCCTGGAACAGATGATGTGTGAAGACAGATGCAGATGGCGAGCACTTATACATCACATCCGGGGGGCTGGAGACAGAAAACGACGATGATGACAACACGAAGCTCTTCTACCTTACTACTCAATCCTCTCATATTCTGATGAAATAAGCTAACCGTACTGTTTTGTGCATTATTAAGCATTATACAAATATCTTGATGTTTCAAAGCCAGCTCATATTACTGAATTACCACTGCTTGTTTTTTTACTTCTTATTAACACCCAATTTCCTCCTGAAATAATCTAAATTTATCTGTAGTATTAGAAACAGGGAAAATTGTTATTGTTTTTAAGACTGGTCTGAAGTTATCCTGAATGACAGCGTAACTTTACACCAGCATTAAAATTGAAATTTTACTCTAATAGGGCATAGTTAGTATACATTTTCACTTTTCCAAGCACTCAGTAATGAGATGTAAGACATTACAATGTCTGTTGTCAGATGTAATTTATTGTGTGCCCGGTATTTTCAAAAAGTGGTACAAAGTAACCCTATTGACGGTACTGTTCATTGTCACCAGACTGCTGGGAACAACACGTTATCCAGAAGTACTATTAATCTATTTACTGCACAGTTGTCAGTAGCCTGATTCTTGCCTGTGGCCTAGCACAGTGTGTGTTCCAGAATCACAATAGTTTTGCAGGTAACAATTATTTTACAGAAACTCTTAGAGAGAAGCATCAATATATTCACCACAGTTTTACATCCCTGCCTCAGCTGAATACAACAATGTAATAAATTCACTTACTGGGAATAGAGAATAATGACTGTCACTTAATGAAATTTTACTGGAAGAGACTAAAATCACTTCAGTTCAAGAAGTGAGAATTAAAAGAGAAATTTCAGTGATGTGTATGTGTCTAGTATATGTGCATCTCTACTTTCTCTATTTATTGCTTTTGTACAAAACACAATGTCATGGTATGTTTGAAATAGTGGAAAAGATTCCCCAGTCTGTCTCAGTCTTTGACAATAACTGCTTGTTCTTGTAGTTGGCCTTGCCCTATGCAAGATCCCAAAACACACATAGTGATGGCCAGAAATTTGGAAATCCCCACTTCACAAGTTCAGATAGCAGTAGAATGTGACTGCAATTACAGGTCATTAGATATATGGGCAAACTGAAATGTCTCTATAGCTCTTTGTGATAATTTTCGTATGTATGATCATTCTCATCTTTGAGGATTGATTTTTTTCATGCACTAGTAGTCTACTTTCATAATGATGTCTTGTCTTAACTCTGTCTGCCATCCTGGACCAAGTGTGCAGATGAACATTCTCTCTCTCTCTCTCACTCTCACTTCCACATCCTACCGCCATTTCATTACATGAAACACAATTCAAATTACACAAGCTTAAGACAACAGTAATATCATCCATTTGTGTTAATTTAATCTATACAAATAAAGCTTTCAAACAGTTTATAACCCATTATTCAAACTGCGTAATGAGAAATTTACAGCACCAGTTTCAAGTATCTGAAAACCTTTTATGAGAGATCCCTCTTAACAAGAGCCAACACTGTATTGTACTACAAAGCCTTTGAAGGCTTTTATTTGAAGAAAACATGCACATTAACTGATTTCTTATTTTTTCTGTGTTAATTGAGGCTTAACTTAATGATATGGGCGAGAGATGTATGAAGTTAGTTTTCTCGGAAACTGAGCTCTATATCTTCTCTTACCACTATTTTGCAGGTGGGGGTGCAGGGTGCTTGGGTCTGAGAAAGTGAACTTCCTTGCAGTTTGTTATTTAACCCTGTAACTGTAGGCATAACATGTGTGTTCAGTTTTGCTATGAGGAAGTGGTATGGTATTGTGCATTTAAAAATGAAGTGGCTCTGCTGTTGATAATAATGGAGAACTTGCAAGTGTGTGTGTGTGTGTGTGTGTGTGTGTGTGTGTGTGTGTGTGAATGCAAAACTCATTCTCTCTGCATTACAAAAATTTTTGCAGCCTCCCATCCATTACCAAACTGACAATCCCTTGACGCCTTCGGATGTGCCCCATCGACTGAACCCTTCTTTTACTCAAACTGCACCACAAATTTCTCTTTTCCCCAATTCAATTCAGTGTCAATCTCATTAGTTACCTGATCTACTCTTCAATATTTTCTGTAGCACCACAATTCTAAAAATTCTACTCTCTTCTTACCTGAACTGTTCACAGACCTCATTTCACTTTCATACCAGGTTACACGTCAGACAAATACCTTCAGAAAAAGGTGTCCCTAATACTTACTTTAAAATTCAGAGTCAATAAATTTCTTTTTTCACAAACTACTCTGTTTCTGTTGCTTGTCTGCATTTTGTATCCTCCATACTTTCATTAGTTGTTTTGTTGCCCAAATAACTCACTACCTAATCAAATTTCCTTAGCATTGTGTGATTTTATTTGGCTACATTACATTACCCTTGTTTTACTTCTGCTCATTTTCATCTCAAAATTTATTTTTAACACACTATCCATTTTGTTCAACTGCTCTTCCAAGTTCTTGGCTATCTCCGACAGCATTATAATGTCAGTAGCAAACCTCAAAGTTATAATTTTTTTCTCCCCGAACCTAAAGAAGGAGAGGAGTGGGGAAGACAGGTGGATGCATTGGTAGACGGCTGCAAATAAACAGGGTGGAAGATGAGAATGGGGAGGAGATGATGGACATATGGTGTGGAAACTGTTTGGTTATCACAGGTTGAGCCCATGATAATTACGGGAGTGGAGAATGTGTTGTAAGGATAACTCCATTTGCGCAGTTCAGAAAAGCAAGTGGTGAAGGGAAGGATCCAGATGGCTTGGGTTCAACAGCATGTTGTGCCACAGGTGGTCTACTTTGGCCTTGGCAGTGGCCGTTCATCCTGAGGGACAGCTGGTTGGGGGTCACACCTATATAAAACACTGTGCAATGATTGCAGCAGTTATGGTAAATGACATGGCTGCTTTCACAGGTGGACTGGCCCCAGATGGGATAGGATAAACCTGTGACAGGATTGGAATAGGGAGTGCTGGGTGGGTGGATAGGGCAGGTTTTGCACCTGGATCTTCCAAAGGGATATGATCCTTGTGGCAAGGGGTTGGGGTTGGCATTGGGAGTGGCACTCACTTGTTGGCAGACTAGTCCCTGCACACTCCACCAGGCAGCATTTGTCTCTCCCCCCACACATACGGTACTATCCCTTCCTCTTCCCTGCCCCATCCAGATTGCTGCTTGCATCCCACGTGATAGCTGCATTCCGGTCCAAGATGGTGAAGTCAGCAGTCGTGTATGCGTGAGGTGTGCTAGCTTGTGTGTATGAATGGTGTGTGTCTCTCTTTTACTGATGAAGGCTTGGCCAAAAGCTTCATGTGAGAGTCTTTTAATTGTGCCTGTCTGCAATTTGATATGTCTTCATTAGAGTTCATAGTAATCTGTATTTTCTTACAGTGTTGATATTCCTACCTGGAGTTTCTACTACCTGAAATTCTCAAGAATTGATTTGTCAATGAAGTGGAACTGATGTTTAGAGCCAGAAAGCCCAGTGGTGCTTATCACAGTCAAATGAGAGCTACCAATTTCATGATGCAGGTGCAGAAAAATTAGCTCCCCAGCCTATCCAAAGCTAATATTGTAATTGTTGAAATGCTCTTGATCATAGATGACAGCCTAGACACAAATTTCAGATTTGAATAGGATACACCTTGGTGACGAGAATGACAAAAAGAGCTCTTCGTATTCTGACCTGGCTCAACCAGAGACTGAAGAAAACGCAACTGAAGTCTAGACACATAATAGGATGACACTCTAATGAGAGTATTTGTGTCGATCATAGTATTTAACAACATGTTTTTGGGCATACAATTAGTATGTATATGACAGGACAGTGCATAGTGTACACTGACTGACACAAATACATTACCTGCAATAATATTATGTATGCAGTTATTAAAAATACATGGTTTTGTCATCATCAAAGTCATATCATATCCCTTAAAAACCCATACATGTTGGTGCCCCATCTTCCATTAAGCAATTATGATGGTATGAGTACCCTGCTCGCACATTTCACACGACTTTTATCTTTGTCACTAACTTATACATTTTTTATTCACAGCATCAGTGCCACAGCTGACAATTTTTGTGAAACAAGCATAAGATGTCAAATCCTCATTGTGAGCAAGGAACAGACAAGAAAACTCCACCATTCGAAATGCTTTAACTGAGTAAGACAAAACACGCCATGACAAAACAGCACAGTTCAGCAGTTGTATGCAAAATAACAACATAAAAAACTATTTACATAGTAACTACTGATGCAAATAAAGAATTTGACCATTTTTATTATGGAAGGATTCGTACAGTGTAAAGCGCAACACCTCAGCACAATATTAACATAATGACAGTAACAACACCATTTAAAATGATGCATAATATTATGCTGTAGATTACATCATCATCTGCAACTGTTTTCCTGTCAAGCACATTATTCTCAGTAGCAGACAGTAGTTTCCTCCAACAGTAGTTCCCTCCGGGACATCCAGACGAGGGACTATTTTTGCCTCTGGAGTATTTTACCCAAGAGAATGCCATCAATTGTTTAATCATACAATAGAGCTGCTTGCCCCTCAGGAAAAAATAAAGGTGCTGATTCACATCACTTTCAGCCATTCACAGCAGCAGCATAGCTATGCCTCATTGGTTTGTGTTAACAGGGTCTGATCAGTTACTTAACCAGATAGTTGTTCCTGCAACTACTGAAAAGGCTGTCACCCCTCTTCAGGAACGATATGTGAGTCTGGTCTCTCCACAGAGCCCCTCCAATGTGATTGCACCTACGATACAGCTATCTGTATCACTGAGGCTCGCAAGCCCCCTCACTACGGCAAGGTTCCTGATTCACAGGGAGGACTTAATATTATGATGATTTCAATTTGTCACCTATGTTTTAAACGTCTCCATGACCAGTGTCACTATATATTATTGACTATATTGTGCTACATGCATGGCCAATCACCTGCATAGGGCGTACATTTCACCTCAAGGTAAGGCATCTTACCAATGTCTGCCCTAAATGAACAACAAGGTGACAGTATAATTCTGAAGCCTGTCGGTATGCATGCAACAACATACTTACTAATATGTTCCAAAATGCCGCGCATAAAAATGGGATTTTCCGATGGCTATACCTCAGTTTATATTGGTGATAAAAATGTAGCGCCAAGTGTTTCAGATAGCCCTTGGGCTGCGGACCATTTGTATACCTAACAGAAGGATCATCTTAAGAGTTACCTACAGTACAGGTTCAAAGTATGATTACTACACTTCTCCTCCTGCTTAGACAAATGGAGCAAATCAGCTGGTTCTTTTTGCATTTGATGTGGTTTGTAGAGGACTTCATGGGACTTATGAAGACATCGTTACTTCATGAATGATTACTCAGAAAACCAGAAAAAAGTTTTATTTTTTTATTACATTTTCACCCTCCCCAAAGGACCAAAACCCAGCTAAAGATTTCAGGATGGCTACACACAACATATGGCTGAAATTTTTATGAATATTCCTAAGACTCTGATCTCAAACAACCTCAAAAATTTTCTTGATATCTTTATTCCTTTTCCAGATACAGAGGTTTAAAGTTACCTTACTTGTGCAGTGAAAACATACTTTATGAAGTGATGCAGTATGGAAAACCATGATGCAAAGTGTCTTCATTATCATCAGAAGGGTTCTGGAAACTCGACGTCGTAGTACTAAACCACATTCAAAATTTAAGTGCATGTAAAATGTGGTCTGAGGAGTAAAATTAGTTTGCATTATTTAAATTTCACATAAGTAAACTACCAAAATTTTACTGACCCATAAATTTCTTTTCACATGAGTGATATGCTCTGCTGTGGTGGGGAAAAGAAGGGAACCAGTGGAAAAATGCTCCTATTGGAGCACAAAAAAGGTGAGTACTCTCCTCTTTATTAAAAGACTCTGAAAAGTAGGGTACCAACTGTCTCATTCTACCTTCTTAAGCACCTTTAAAAATGTCCACAAAAATATTGGCAAGCAAAAATATTCGCACTTTTTGATGTTGAAAGAGGAGGAGACGGTGGCAGCAGAATGAGACAATGAAGTAATAAATACTGTTAACTAGTAGACAGTAGTTGTGGTATAGGAAGAGCGAAGGAATGACAGAGAGAGAGAGAGAGAGAGAGAGAGAGAGAGAGAGAGAGAGAGAGAGAGAGAGAGAGAGAGATAGGCAGGCCATGGAACATAGCAGACAGTGAGAGAATCGTGCTAGGTAAAGAGTGAAGGAGACAGTGCCAATGGGAGAGGCTAATGTATGAGCACCAGTGATAATGAGAGACAGAGTCTATAACAATGACAATGAGCAAGAAGCAGATAGTGACAGAGAAGCGACAGCAACAGTAGGAAGAAATGAATGAGATAGTGGCAGTAAGAGATAACAAGAGAGAGACAGTGTTTGTGTGAGGAGACAGCAGTAGTTGTAGTTGGACAGAAAAACGGTGTCTGTAGCTGTGAGACAGGAGACAGTGACAGTTGGAGAGCCACAAAGAGATAATGAAATGAGTTGGGCTGAATGAGTAAGTGAGAATGGGTAATTGGAAGTGGATGGACATGAGAGACTTACAGAGATGGACTATGGGTTGTAAGCGACCTACAGTTAGGGCAGCTTGTGGGTGTGAGAGGTGAGCTGCATGTTAAAAAGAAAAAAAGAGTGCAAATTTGTTAACATTCTAACATTTTTGCAAAAATTTTTAAACTTGGTGAGAAAGGTAGAATGAGGCAGCTGGTATCTCACTTCTCAGTCAGTCTTTTGATGAAGAGGAGCATATTCGCCTCTTTTTGCACTCTGATAGGAGCGTTTTACACTGATACTAGTATGAATAGCATTTCAAAATTTGGAATCTCGTGACGTATACCCCACACAGTATAAAACAGAAGTAATCTCTGGCATTCCTCAAGGAAGCATTACAGGCCTTCTGTTGTCCCTGATCTACAAAAAAGGATCTAGGAGAAAATCTGATCAACGCTCTTATATTGTTTGCAGATGATGCTGGCATTTAGGGTCTAGTTAAGTCATCAGATGATCAAAACCAACTGCAAAATGATTTAGGCAAGATACATATACAGGGTGTTACAAAAAGGTACAAATAAAGAAAAGATGTTATGTGGACATGTGGCCGGAAACACTTAATTTCCATGTTAGAGCTCATTTTAGTTTTGTCAGTATGTACTGTACTTCCTCGATTCACTGCCAGTTGGCCCAATTGAAGGAAGGTAATGTTGACTTCGGTGCTTGTGTTGACATGCGACTCATTGCTCTACAGTACTAGCATCAAGCACATCAGTACGTAGCATCAACAGGTTAGTGTTCATCACGAACGTGGTTTTGCAGTCAGTGCAATGTTTACAAATGCGGAGTTGGCAGACGCCCATTTGATGTATGGATTAGCACGGGGCTATAGCCGTGGCGCGGTACGTTTGTATCGAGACAGATTTCCAGAACGAAGGTGTCCTGACAGGAAGACGTTCGAAGCAATTGATTGGCGTCTTAGGGAGCACGGAACATTCCAGCCTATGACTCGCGACTGGGGAAGACCTAGAACGACGAGGGCGCCTGCAATGGACGAGGCAATTCTTCGTGCAGTTGACGATAACCCTAATGTCAGCATCAGAGAAGTTGCTGCTGTACAAGGTAAAGTTGACCACATCACTGTATGGAGAGTGCTACAGGAGAACCAGTTGTTTCCGTACCATGTACAGCGTGTGCAGGCACTATCAGCAGCTGATTGGCCTCGACGGGTACACTTCTGCGAATGGTTCATCCAACAATGTGTCAATCCTCACTTCAGTGCAAATGTTCTCTTTACGGATGAGGCTTCATTCCAACGTGATCAAACTGCAAATTTTCACAATCAACATGTGTGGGCTGACAAGAATCCGCACGTAATTGTGCAATCACGTCATCAACACAGATTTTCTGTGAATGTTTGGGCAGGCATTGTTGGTGATGCCTTGATTGGGCCCCATGTTCTTCCACCTATGCTCAATGGAGGACATTACCATGATTTCATACGGAATACTCTACCTGTGCTGCTAGGACATGTGCCTTTACAAGTATGACACAACATGTGGTTCATGCACGATGGAGCTCCTGCACATTTCAGTCAAAGTGTTCGTACGCTTCTCAACAACACATTCAGTGACCGATGGATTGGTAGAGGCGGACCAATTCCATGGCCTCCACGCTCTCCTGACCTCAACCCTCTTGACTTTCATTTATGGGAGCATTTGAAAGCTCTTGTCTACACAACCCCGGTACCAAATGTAGAGACTCTTCGTGCTCGTATTGTGGACGGCTGTGATACAATACACCATTCTCCAGGACTGCATCAGCGCATCAGGGATTCCATGCGACGGAGGGTGGATGCATGTATCCTCGCTAACGGAGGACATTTTGAACATTTCCTGTAACAAAGTGTTTGAAGTCACGCTGATACGTTCTGTTGCTGTGTGTTTCCATTCCATGATAAATGTGATTTGAAGAGAAGTAATAAAATGAGCTCCAACATGGAAAGTAAGCACTTCCGGACACATGTCCACATAACATATTTTCTTTCTTTGTGTGTGAGGAATGTTTCCTGAAAGTTTGGCCGTACCTTTTTGTAACACCCTGTATATGGTGTGGAAAAGGGCAATTGACTCCAAATAGCCGGCCACTGTGGCCGAGTGGTTCTAGGCGCTTCAGTCCGGAACAGCACTGCTGCTATGTTCACAGGTTCAAATCCTGCCTTGGGGCATGGTTGTGTGTGATGTCCTTAGGTTAGTTAGGTTTAAGTAGTTCTAAGTCTAGGGGGCTGGTGACCTCAGACGTTAAATCCCATAGTGCTTAGAGCCATTTTTGACTCCAAATAATGAAAAGTGTGAAGTCATCCACATGAGTACTAAAAGTGACCCACTAAACTTGAGTTATGTGATAAACCACACAAATCTAATGGCTGCGAATTCAACTAAATTCTTAGGAATTACAATTACAAAGAACTTATTGGAATGATCACATAGATAATGTTTTAGGGAAAGCAAACCACAGACTACAATTTATTAGCATAACACTTAGAAAATGTAACAGGTCGACTAACGACAGACACTTGTCCATCCTCTTCTGGAGTATTGCTCCACAGTGTGGGATCCATGATGGACATTAAAAAAGTTCAAAGAACGGCAGCTCTTTTCTATTTTTGCGAAATGGAGGAGTGTGTGCCATGGATATGATACAAAAATGGGGGTGGCAATCAAACCAAAAACATTTTTCTTTACAGCTGGATCTCTTCATGAAATTTCAATAACCAACTTTCCCCTCCGAATGTGAAAATATTTTGCTGGTACCCACCTACATAGGGAGAAATGCTCATCATCATAAAAGACAAGAAATCAGAGCTCACACTCAAAGATTCAAGTATTCTCGTTTCTTGCATGTTGTTCAAGTGTGGAATGGTAGAGAAACAGCTTTAAAGTGGTTCAATGAACCATCTGCCAGGCACTTAATTGTGAATTGATGTAGAATATGCTTTAACTTACACAAAATGAAGTTCTTTTGTTCCTTTCCAAGCAGACCCAAGTGCTACAATGACTTGTTTGCACCCAGATTTGCCATAACTAGTTGCCACATAATATTGTTTGCTGAATTAGAGTGGTCAGCGAGTTTCTGTCACAAGTAAATTTTATGTATAGGTTGCATAGTAGAGACTACTTTGTCATTCTGAGAGAATGTTAATCTTAATGCTAGAAATATATTTGCATTGCGTAACTTTTCAGCATCTGTGTTATCAATTCATGAGGATTGTTAATTTAGTCTATGAACCCTTACCACTCCAAATTTCAATGGTATCTGCTACAAGCAGCAAATTCTAAGAACTTTCCCTGCCAGACTGGGCCAAGCAATGTCGTACAAAATGCACACTAACATGCTGCCTCCTGCAACCTCTGCCCTTCTCCCTCAACTGATTACTAATTTCATCACTTCCATATACGCTAAATGACATCACCAAAACTGGACTGGACCATACAGTTTCTATCACTGAATCAATTTACTCCATTTCTTGCTACATTAGAATGAGTTGAATGTTTTTGCTACTTGGCCCTGTCCTCTGTTGACAGACACATTATCCAAGTCTCAAAAGATAGTGAAGAAATTTTAATTTATAATGGAAGAAATCGATATCTTTTGGGATAGCAGCAGATATAGTTCATGTTCTTGGATCAGTTCATTTAACCTACCCCTATGTGTGCTAATTAGTTGGATAACATCACAACAGATTCCAGATGATAGGGACATTTACAAACTTTGTATACTTTATGCAGAGAATTGGAAAACAATATGCTGCTAGAAGCTTATTTCAGCTTTATTGCCTTCATCATTACAACTGCAAAAAATCACATTCATTTAAAAATTACATATATAATTCATAAAAGTTTTCTTACATTTAATGTTGTACTCATGTCCTGACATTTTAAAGTTGTTCAATAATATGATATTACACGTACATTATATGACTTGTTTAACTATCTGACTGTTGTAGAAATTCAAGTTTGACAGCTAGTTGTTTACTCAGAGATATTTATGGTGTTGTGGGTCGTATATCTACCAAACTATTATTGGTGTGTTTGTATTCTCTGGTGTTTTGGTTATCCATTATCCCTATACAAAATTTTGTATGGGGATAATGGGTAACCAAATCACCAGAGATTGAAAAAACATCAATAACAGTTCCATAGATGTATGACCCACACCAATATAAATATCTCTGAGTGAACAACTAGCTGTCAAATTTGAATTTCGATAGCTGTCAGTTAGTTAAAAAAAGTATTGAATGTCTACAATTGGCACATAGTAAAAAATGCATTATAATATACAAGCAACAGAAAATTATTGAACAACTTCAAAACACTGATGAAAAAAATATTACAACAAACAACTACTGACAGCAGTAATGGTTTGCTCAAAGTTGGGACATCAGTATATCATAAAATGTACAAAAAAAAAAAAAGAAGAAGAAGAAAGACTATAAATTATACATTATGTAAATTATCATCATCATCCAATTCAGTCATTAAATGATGTGGCCTCTTTGAGTCGTGGATTCAGGTAGGCTTTCAGCAGTCTTCTCCAAGTGGGACGGTCTTGGGCAGTTCTCTGCCAGGTGATACCAGTGATCTTGATGTCTTTGTCCCATCTGTCTGGTGGTCTTCCTCTAGGCCTCCATTGCTCTCTCAGACTCCACTCCAGTACTAGCTTCGTCCATCCGTTGTCTTTTCTTCTTGCGACGTGGCCAGCCCACTGCCATTTCAAGGAACCTACTGTCTCTAAGATGTCATTAACCTTCGTCACAGACCGGATGTCATCTGCCCTTTTCCTGTCCTTTCTTGTATAGCCCAGCATTGATCTCTCCATGGCTCTCTGTGCTGTCCTAAGTTTCCCTTTTGTAAATGAGTTCAGTGTCCATGTCTCGCAGCCATACGTCATCACAGGAAGAATGCATTGATCAAATACTGCTTTTTTCAAATTTACTGGCATTTTTGATCTGAATACTTTTGAATTCTTCCCAAATGCTTGCCAGCCAAGCTTGATGCGTCGATAGATTTCTGGCCTTATGTCTCCCTTCATATTTATAATCTGGCCAAGGTAGACATATTCACTGACCTCTTCTAGTAGACTGTCCTTGACTTTCACATCTCCAGCTGGGACCCATTTGTTGGACATTACTTTTGTTTTGGAAAGGTTCATGTTCAAGCCAACCAGCTGACATTCCGATGCAAGATCTGTAACTAAGTTTTGGAGATGGGATCGCCTTGCTTGACACCCCTCATGATGCGGAATTCTTTAGTTGATTCGCCGATGTTAACATAAGCTGAAGAATTCTCGTAGATTTTCCTGAGCACTTCAGTGTATGCTGCTCCCACTCCTTGCTCACTCAAAGTTTGGAGGACAGCTACATGGCTAACGGAGTCAAATGCCTTTTCAAAGTCAACAAAGGCAATGCAGAGAGGCAGTTGGTATTCATGCGCTCTGCTTATCACTTCACTAATGGTCAGAATGTGGTCAATAGTGCTAAAATTGCTTCGGAATCCTGCTTGTTCTATAGGTTGGGCTGAGTCTAGGGTGGAACTAATTCGGTTTAACAAGATCTAACAAATTATAAATAAATGCAATTGTTTGCAATGAATTGATAAAAGTAAAAAACCAAAATAAGCTTATATACTAAAATAAAATATCAAGCAGCCTACTGTTTTCCAGTTATCCACATAATGTCCTACTGCAACATGATATATGCTGCAGGTCCACAATAAAGAAACTTTGTATACTTAATTTACTAAATTGCAGTCATCAAAATTGTATTCAAATTTGCACCAATGGCAGTTTTCTTAGCCTATATAAGATACTTATGGCTTCTAAAGTTTACATTACCTGAATACATAAAGGAGGTAAACTGAAAGACAACGTTCTAGAAAAGGAAGAGGAAGTAGACGGAGGTTAGATGGGACATACATTGTGAGAATAATTTGCTAGAAGACAAAGACCTAAGTAAAAACAAAGCACCAGGGGCACACAACGTTCCATCAGGGTTATTGTGCTCCTTGGGAGAACATATTATAACGGAAATATTCCAATTATTATGCAAGGTTAAGCTGACCTTGGAAAAGATCAGTTTTGGTCCAGAAAAATGAAGGAACGTTTGAGGCAATGATTTATCTTAGAAGACAGACTGAAGAAAAACAAACTTATATTTATGGCATTTGTAAATTTAGAGAGAGCTTTTAATACTGTTGACTGGAATACACTCCATGGAATTCTCCAGTTAAAAGGGATAAAATACAGGGAGCAAAAGTTTATCTACAAATTCCTCAGAAACCACACTGGAGGCACAGACAAAGTACATGAAAAGGTAGCAGCAGTAGTAGAACAGGAAGTGAGACAGACGCCCCTTGATGTTGCTCAGTCTGTACATTGAGAAAGCAGTAAAGAAAGGCTAGGAGAAATTTGGAAAGGGAATTACAGTATGGGGCAAAGAAATAAAAACTTTGAGATTTGGTGACGACATCGTAATTCTGTCAGAGACAACAAAAGAACTTCCAAGAAAGGAATTGATAGTTTTTTAAAAAAGAGGTTATAAGATGAATATCAACCAAAATAAACAAGAGAAATGGAATATAGTCAAATTAAATCAATTGATGCTAAGGGAATTATGAGCCATGTCCAAAAATGACGACTACTCAAATGTCTAAAAACTGAGAAGGCAATATATTTATGAAAAATTAACAAAGTCACAGATGAACACCAAACAATATGTTTTAACGTGGCCACCATCAGTCTCACTGCACTTTGTGAGCTGAGAGACAAGCTTCGTCACACCTCTGCCAAAAAAATTATCCCCTCACCTCTCTGGTCCATTGTTTGTTTGCAGTCTGGATCTCATTATCGGTAACTTTTTTCAATCCATAAACAACTTCAGAGAGGTGAAAGAAACTCAAGAAGCTAGGTCAGGGCTGTGGGTATGGCAGTTGATGAGGTCTCAAGAGAATTAATCCAAGAGTTGCTTTGTGGCATTGACTGTGTGGGGATAGGCACTGTCATGCAACAAGCACACTCTCTCCAGTAACATTTCCCTTTTTTGTTCTGTATCACCCTACATAGCTTTGAGAGTTCCTCAGTACTGTGCAGCATTAATTGTTTTCCCTTGGGTCAAAAATTTGATTAGAATCCCAAAAGGCAGATGCCATGATTCTCTGGGCCGAAACTATGGGTTTCAATATGTTTGCTGATGAGGAGTTATGTTACCACTGCATTGATTTCCCCCCCCCCCCCCCCCCCCTCCCCCCCAGGGTGCAGAGGGCACCCACATTTTGCTGTCAGTCACAACATATTCAAGGAATTGTCTATCTTCCAGTTTGAAATGCTCAACAAATTCCCACGAAGATGTGATTTTATTGACTTTCTACATCTACATCTACATTTATACTCCGCAAGCCACCCAACAGTGTGTGGCGGAGGGCACTTTACGTGCCACTGTCATTACCTCCCTTTCCTGTTCCAGTCACGTATGGTTCGCGGGAAGAACGACTGTCTGAAAGCCTCCGTGCGCACTCTAATCTCTCTAATTTTACATTCGTGATCTCCTCGGGAGGTATAAGTAGGGGGAAGCAATATATTCGATACCTCATCCAGAAACGCACCCTCTCGAAACCTGGCGAGCAAGCTACACCGCGATGCAGAGCGCCTCTCTTGCAGAGTCTGCCACTTGAGTTTGCTAAACATCTCCGTAACGCTATCACGGTTACCAAATAACCCTGTGACGAAACGCGCCACTCTTCTTTGGATCTTCTCTATCTCCTCCGTCAAACCGATCTGGTGCGGATCCCACACTGATGAGCAATACTCAAGTATAGGTCGAACAAGTGTTTTGTAAGCCACCTCCTTTGTTGATGGACTACATTTTCTAAGCACTCTCCCAATGAATCTCAACCTGGTACCCGCCTTACCAACAATTAATTTTATATGATCATTCCACTTCAAATCATTCCGCACGCATACTCCCAGATATTTTACAGAAGTAACTGCTACCAGTGTTTGTTCTGCTATCATATAATTCATATAATAAAGGATCCTTCTTTCTATGTATTCGCAATACATTACATTTGTCTATGTTAAGGGTCAGTTGCCACTCCCTGCACCAAGTGCCTATCCGCTGCAGATCTTCCTGCATTTCGCTACAATTTTCTAATGCTGCAACTTCTCTGTATACTACAGCATCATCCGCGAAAAGCCGCATGGAACTTCCGACACTATCTACTAGGTCATTTATATATATTGTGAAAAGCAATGGTCTCATAACACTCCCCTGTGGCATGCCAGAGGTTACTTTAACGTCTGTAGACGTCTCTCCATTGATAACAACATGCTGTGTTCTGTTTGCTAAGAACTCTTCAATCCAGCCACCCAGCTGGTCTGATATTCTGTAGGCTCTTACTTTGTTTATCAGGCGACAGTTCGGAACTGTATCGAACGCCTTCCGGAAGTCAAGAAAAATAGCATCTACCTGGGAGCCTGTATCTAATATTTTCTGGGTCTCATGAACAAATAAAGCGAGTTGGGTCTCACACGATCGCTGTTTCCGGAATCCATGTTGCTTCCTACATAGTAGATTCTGGGTTTCCAAAAACGACATGATACTCGAGCAAAAAACATGTTCTAAAATTCTACAACAGATCGACGTCAGAGATATAAGTCTATAGTTTTGCGCATCTGCTCGACGACCCTTCTTGAAGACTGGGACTATCTGTGCTCTTTTCCAATCATTTGGAACCCTCCGTTCCTCTAGAGACTTGCAGTACACGGCTGTTAGAAGGGGGGCAAGTTCTTTCGCGTACTCTGTGTAGAATCGAATTGGTATCCCGTCAGGTCCAGTGGACTTTCCTCTATTGAGTGATTCCAGTTGCTTTTCTATTCCTTGGACATTTATTTCGATATCAGCCATTTTTTCGTTTGTGCGAGGATTTAGAGAAGGAACTGCAGTGCGGTCTTCCTCTGTGAAACAGCTTTGGAAAAAGGTGTTTAGTATTTCAGCTTTACACGTATCATCCTCTGTTTCAATGCCATCATCATCCCGTAGTGTCTGGATATGCTGTTTCGAGCCACTTACTGATTTAACGTAAGACCAGAACTTCCTAGGATTTTCTGTCAAGTCGGTACATAGAATTTTACTTTCGAATTCACTGAACGCTTCACGCATAGCCCTCCTTACGCTAACTTTGACATCGTTTAGCTTCTGTTTGTCTGAGAGGTTTTGGCTGCATTTAAACTTGGAGTGGAGCTCTCTTTGCTTTCGCAGTAGTTTCCTAACTTTGTTGTTGCACCACGGTGGGTTTTTCCCGTCCCTCACAGTTTTACTCGGCACGTACCTGTCTAAAACGCATTTTACGATTGCCTTGAACTTTTTCCATAAACACTCAACATTGTCAGCGTCGGAACAGAAATTTTCGTTTTGATCTGTTAGGTAGTCTCAAATCTGCCTTCTATTACTTTTGCTAAACAGATAAACCTTCCTCCCTTTTTTTTTATATTCCTATCAACTTCCATATTCAGGGATGCTGCAACGGCCTTATGATCACTGATTCCCTGTTCTGTACATACAGAGTCGAAAAGTTCAGGTCTGTTTGTTATCAGTAGGTCCAAGATGTTATCTCCACGAGTCGGTTCTCTGTTTAATTGCTCGAGGTAATTTTCGGATAGTGCACTCTGTATAATGTCACTCGATGCTCTGTCCCTACCACCCGTCCTACACATCTGAGTGTCCCAGTCTATATCTGGTAAATTGAAATCTCCACCTAAGACTGTAACCTGCTGAGAAAATTTATGTGAAATGTATTCCAA
Organism: Schistocerca piceifrons; assembly: GCF_021461385.2. Taxonomy (NCBI): domain Eukaryota; kingdom Metazoa; phylum Arthropoda; class Insecta; order Orthoptera; family Acrididae; genus Schistocerca; species Schistocerca piceifrons. Next base: position 338,281,330 of record NC_060145.1, on the reverse strand, counting down.
ATTTTCTCTCAGTTGTTCTGCCACTAATGCTGCTGAGTCGGGAGGTCGGTAAAAGGAGCCAATTATTAACCTAGTTCGGTTGTTGAGTGTAACCTCCACCCATAATAATTCACAGGAACTATCCACTTCTACTTCACTACAGGATAAACTACTACTAACAGCGACGAACACTCCACCACCGGTTGCATGCACTCTATCCTTTCTAAACACCATCTGTACCTTTGTAAAAATTTCGGCAGAATTTATCTCTGGCTTAAGCCAGCTTTCTGTACCTATAACGATTTCAACTTCGGTGCTTTCTATCAGCGCTTGAAGTTCTGGTACTTTACCAACGCAGCTTCGACAGTTGACAATTACAATACCGATTGCTGCTTGGTCACCGCATGTCCTGACTTTGCCCCGCACCCGTTGAGGCTGTTGCCCTTTCTGTACTTGCCCAAGGCCATCTAACCTAAAAAACCGCCCAGCTCACGCCACACAACCCCTGCTACCCGTGTAGCCACTTGTTGCGTGTAGTGGACTCGTTTTGCTTTTGTTGATGTTTATCTTATATCCTCCTTTCAAGACACTGTCCATTCCATTCAGCTGCTCTTCCAGGTCCTTTGCTGGCTCTGACAGAATTACAATGTCATTGGCAAACCTCAAAGTTTCTATTTCTTCTCCATCGATGTAATACCTACTCCGAATTTTTCTTTTGTTTCCTTTACTGCTTGCTCAATATACAGACTGAATAACATCGGGGATAGGCTACAACCCTGTCTCACTCCCTTCCCAACCACTGCATCCCTTTCATGCCCCTCGACCCTTATAACTGCCATCTGGTTTCTGTACAAATTGTAAAAAGCCTTTCGCTCCCTGTATTTTACTCCTGCCACCTTCAGAATTTGAGAGTATTCCAGTCAACATTGTCAAAAGCTTTCTCTAAGTTTACAAATGCTAGAAACGTAGGTTTTCCTTTCCTTAATCCATTTTCTAAGATAAGTCGTTGGGTCAGTATTGCCTCACGTGTTCCAACATTTCTACGGAATCCAAACTGATCCTGATCTTCCCCGAGGTTGGCTTTTCCGTTTGTCTGTAATGAATTCGTGTTAGTGTTTTGTAGCTGTGGCTTATTATACAGATAGTTCAGTAATTTTCACATCTATTAACACCTGCTTTCTTTGGGATTGGAATTACTATATTCTTCTTGAAGTCTGAAGGTATTTTGTCTGTCTCATACATCTTCTTCACCAGATGATAGAGTTTTGTCTGGGCTGGCTCTCCCAAGGCTATCAGTAGTTCTAATGGAATGTTGTCTACTCTCGGGGCCTTGTGTTGGCTTAGGTCTTTCAGTTCTCTGTCAAGCTCTTCATGCAGTATCATATCTCCCATTTCATCTGAACACCATGTGACCACTGGTATAGGAACTAGGCCTAAGCACAATGAGAAACTCAGACAGGAGAGTACTGCAAATGTTAGAATAAGGAAAGGTTCTCATAAAAGTATAATTAAAAATAATGGAAGTATATTTCATCAAAATATTGGGAGTTTAAAGAATAAAGTAGATGAGCTTCTGGTTTGTTTAGAAGATTTAGAAGCTGAGAATGAAATAGATATACTATGCCTGTCTGAGCATCACATTGTTACTGATATGGATAAGGTAAATGTAAGTGGTTATAAGCTCTCTGCACATGTAATGAGAGAAAATATGGAGAAAGGAGGAGTTGCCATATATGTCAAAAGTTGTCATTGTGCAAAAAGTATAGAAACAAAAAAGTTTTGTGTAGAGAAACATATAGAAGCATGTGCCTGTGAGCTTAAATTAAATAAAGGCACATTTATAATTGTAACTGTATATAGGTCCCCATCAGGAAATTTTCATCTATTTCTGAAAAATTTGGACTCCTTGTTGTGCTATCTGTCAGACAGGGGGAAGCAAATTATTATTTGTGGGGACTTCAATGTAGATTCTCTGAAAGAGGGTAATAGGAAAAATGACCTTGAAGCATTACTCGGTTCTTTCAATTTGACACCCGTTATTGATTTTCCTACTCGGGTGGTAAAGGATAGCAGCTCACTGATAGATAACTTCTTTATAGACCAAGATAAGTTTAATCAGATAAATGCTCAGCCTGTTGAGAATGGTCTTTCTGATCATGGTGCACAGCTAGTTACAATATATGACATAGCTCCATTCAGCAATACTAAACAGTCCTCCAAAGTAGTACGTTCAGTCAACGATTTAACAATTGCAAATTTCTAGGAAAGCCTACAGCAGTTAGACTGGGATGAGGTGTACCGTGAACCTGATGGCAATTTAAAATATAATTTATTTCATGACATTTTTGTAAATGCATTTGAAAACTGCTTCCCCAAGAAAATAGTTAAATATACTCGTAAGAAACCTTGTAACAAACCATGGCTTACTAAGGGTATAAAAATATCTTGTAACCGGAAAAGGGAAATGTATCTGACAGCAAGAAAGAGTAGTGACCAGAAACTATCAAAAATTATAAAAACTACTGTGTTATATTAAGAAAAGTTATTAAAAAATCCAGGAGTATGTGTATCATGTCTGAAATCAGCAACTCTGATAATAAAATTAAAACAATTTGGAATATTATTAAAAGAGAAACAGGTCAACCAAGAGCAGAGGAAGACAGTATTACCATCAAATTAAATGAAAACTTTACGAACAAAAAGTCAGAAGTTGAAAATATTTTTAATAATCATTTTCTAAATGTTGTGGATATAGTAGGAGCCAGGTGTTCATTAGAAGATGCTAGGCTGTTAATGGAAGAGGCCATACCTATGCAATTTGATACAATTGAAATCTCACCCACTTCTCCCTCTGAAATTAGGAAAATAATAAACTTGCTTAAAAGCAAAACCTCACATGGAATTGATGGCATTTCCAGCAAAATACTAAAAGCTTGTTCTCAACAGATAAGTAAGATTCTCAGCCACCTGTGTAATAGCTCTCTGGAACAGGGCATTTTCCCTGATAGACTGAAATATGCTATTGTTATACCTTTGCATAAAAAGGGGGATAGATCTGCTGTCAACAATTACCGTCCAATCTCCCTTCTAACAGCTTTACCCAAAATTTTTGAGAAAGTAATGTATTCAAGAGTAGCTTCACATATCTGTAAAAATGAAGTACTAACAAAATGTCAGTTTGGTTTCCAGAAAGGTTTTTCAACAGAAAATGCCATATATGCTTTCACCAGTCAAATTTTGAATGATCTGAATAACCGAACACCACCCATTGGGATTTTTTGTGATCTCTCAAAGGCTTTTGATTGTGTAAATCATGAAATTCTGCTAGACAAGCTCAAGTATTGTGGCATGAGTGGGACAGTGCACAAATGGTTTAATTCGTACCTAACTGGAAGAGTGCAGAAAGATGAAATAAGTAGTTCTCGTAACATGCAAAGATCAGCACATTCCTCAAACTGGGGAACTATCAAGAATGGGGTTCCACAAGGGTCAGTCTTGGGTCCTTTGTTGTTCTTCTTATATATTAATGACTTGCCATTCTATATTCATGAAGAGGCAAAGTTAGTTCTCTTCGCTGATGATACAAGTATAGTAATCACACCTGAGAAACAAGAATTAACTGATGAAATTGTCAATACTGTCTTTCAGAAAATTACTAAGTGGTTCCTTGTAAACAGACTCTCACTGAATTTTGATAAGACACAGTACATACAGTTCCGTACAGTGAATGGTATGACACCATTAATAAATATAGACCTTAATCAGAAGCATATAGCTAAGGTAGAATATTCCAAATTTTTAGGTATGTCCATTGATGAGAGATTAAATTGGAAGAAACACATTGATGATCTGCTGAAACGTTTGAGTTCAGCTACTTATGCAATAAGGGTCATTGCAAATTTTGGTGATAAACATCTTAGTAAATTAGCTTACTACGCCTATTTTCACTCATTGCTTTCATATGGCATCATATTTTGGGGTAATTCATCACTGAGGAATAAAGTATTTATTGCACAAAAGCGTGTAATCAGAATAATAGCTGGAGTCCACCCAAGATCATCCTGCAGACATTTATTTAAGGATCTAGGGATATTCACAGTAGCTTCTCAGTATATATACTCTCTTGTGAAATTTGTTATTAACAACCAAACCCAATTCAAAAGTAATAGCAGTGTGCATAACTACAATACTAGGAGAAAGGACGATCTTCACTATTCAAGATTAAATCTAACTTTGGCGCAGAAAGGGGTGAATTATACTGGCACTAAAGTCTTTGGTCACTTACCAAATAGTATCAAAAGTCTGACAGATAACCAACAAGTATTTAAGAAGAAATTAAAAGAATTTCTGAATGACAGCTCCTTCTACTCCATAGAGGAATTTTTAGATATAAATTAAGAAAAAAAAGAAAAAAACAAAAATATTAAAAAAAAATAAAGTTGTTATATTAACTTAAGTATGTTGTTAAATTAACCTAATTATGTCATGTATTGGAAAATTCGACTCGTTCCACATCATTACGAAATATCGTATTCATGATCCATGGAACTAGTATTAATCTAATCTAATCTAATCTTCACCTACATCCTCTTCCATAATATTGTCCTCAAGTACATCACCCTTGTACAGACCCTCTATAGTCTATATACTCCTTCCACATTTCTGCTTTCTTTTCTTTGCTTAGAACTGGGTTTCCATTTGAGCTCTTGATATTCATACAAGTGGTTCTCTTTTCTCCAAAAGTCTCTTTAATTTTCCTGTAGGCAGTATCTATCTTACCCCTAGTGATATACTCCTTCTATTACCCAAGGATTTCTACTAGCCTTCGTCTTTTTACCTACTTGATCCTCTGCTGCCTTTACTATTTCATCCCTCAAAGCTACCCATTCTTCTTCTACCGTATTTCTTTCCCCCATGCCTCTCAATCGTTCCCTAATGCTCTCCCTGAAACTCCTTACAACCTCTGGTTCTGTCAGTTTATCCAGATCCCATCTCCTTAAATTCCCACCTTTTCGCAGTTTCTTCAGCTTTAATCTACAGTTCATAACCAATAGGTTGTGGTCAGAGTCCACATGTGCCCCTGGAAATGTCTTACAATTTAAAACCTGGTTACTAAATCTCTGTCTTACCATTATATAATCTATCTGAAACCTTCGAGTATCTCATCAACCATCTGCAGTTTCTTCTACTTAACCCTACCATATTTTCCCCGTGAAAATAACGGGACCCCTGAAAAGCTGTGATAAACTAATCAGTAGTTTTTTAAATACTGTAACGTGTGGGCCCCAGTGTGTAAAACCCGACTCTACCTAAATTTCTCGTAGAAATTACGGGGAAGTAGAGTCAATCCTTATTTACTGTAATTAATGTGAAATATCTGTGGTCTTCAACATCTGCATTTTGATATAATGACACCCGTTCAATAAAACATGTTGATACTGGGAATGTTTTACATTTTTAAAAACATGTTTATACTTAAAGAACTTAAGCAGAATATATAATAATGTGTGAGACACACTTCACAACATTTTAAAAAGTTTATTCATGTATTTACTTAGTTACTTTTTTTGACGAAAAAAGAAGAAATCAACTTTCATGAGCCTCATTTATTGTGCTGCAGCCTGCATGATATCAAAGTTCCCATTCTGTGCAACCGAATTGTATGTGGCACAGCAAATTTTATATTGAACTTCTTAACTAACTTCTTCGAGTTACGGTTATTTTTATTTTATGGTGGAACAAAAGGTGCATTTGCATGTAGACATAACAGCAGAAATCACACAAATGACAACAAACCACATCAACTGCCAACAAGGCTATTTGAACTTTGTAGTCCGTCTTCTCTGCCCACAGATACCGCTAAAATGTTATAAGAGTAAGTGCACTAAGATCCAATCCAGCACTCCTCACCGCAAGAAATTGCTAAATTTGCTTTTTAAATTACAAAGACAGCGTCAAGAATATTGAGAACATATTTGCGTCCCAGCTAAAATTCTGGCAACACCGTAAACAAAGCCAAAAAAGGGACTGTCCCGTTTTCTTTATGAGACGAATTCCTGCCGGCAGGTGTGCTTCTGCTGTTCTCTAACAACAGAGAAACAGGCGACAATGAAATTAAATTATTCTGCATTAGTGTTCTTTCATAGCACAGTTAACGTCGAGTGATACGAGCTAAGTCAGTTCACCGCTCCGTGTTTAAAGGAAAAATTTTTGTGCTTGTGTGCCACGTTTAAAGTAAAAAGCTTTGTAGTCATGTGCGGTGTAGTACGATTGGAACTGGGTACAGTCTTTCTTTCCCAACAGTGAAAGAAGCAAACGTGCAAAATTAAGTGAGGCGGAATTTCGGAAATTATCGAAGGAAAGTCGAGAATGAGCAGCCAATAACGCTTGGCAGAGTAGATAAATTTTTCGCAAAAAATTTTGTTGGTTCCACTTCGAGTTCAAGTAATACGGATGATATTTCTGTCACTGCAGCTGATGCAAAAGAAGTAAATAGAGACGAAACAAACGTTAAAAAGGAAGAAAAGCAAATTGTTCCCGATTTAGAGTTTCACGAAAAACTAAATGTCGAGTCAGGCATTACAAAACGAAATAACCTCATTAGTGATGATCCTGCATTATGGTATGTCAATGAATCAACAATCGACATTCTTTTACAATGTGGCATTACTGAAAATTTTAACGGCGATTTTTTTCTAATTCAAGAAGATCAATAGGCGATAAAACCAGATATTTGAACAAAAATGTATTTTACCGAAAACTTAAATGGTGAATCAACTTTGCGTGATTTTCTAGTATCCTCCTGTAGCACGGGTACTGTTTTTTGTGCACCATGTAAATTGTTCGGAGGTAAGGCCGTGATTGCTAAAAATGGTATTACAGATTGGAAAAATATTTCTAATGTTTCATAATACGATTCTTTCCAAGAAAAAAGTCACTTGGAACAATAGATAACCATTTCGAGTCATATGTTGAGACAGAAAAAATGTACTGGTGCAGTGCGTTGAAAAAGGTGTTTGCGGTAGTGAAGAAGTTAACAAGTCATGGACTTCCCCTACGTGGACACATTGAAAGATTCCATTTATTACATAGTGGTCAATTTATGATGTCTGTTGAACGTATAGCCGAGTTTGATTTATTTCTTGCATAGCACATTGAACAATATGGAAATCCAGGGCAGGGACATACAAGTTATCTTTCTTCAACAATCTGTGATGAACGAATTCAAACAATTGTCTTAAGTGAAATAAAACAGGCCTAATATTTCTCTGTAATAGAAGATTCCACTGCGGAAATATCACATATTGATCAATTATCTTTCATATTAAGATATGTGAACGAGAATAGTGAACCTGTCGAACGTTTCCTTCTGTTTTTACCAAACCCGGGACACAAGTATGGAAACTTAGCTGAGGCCGTACTAAAAGTCCTGTCTACAAATTCCATTGACATTACTGACTATAGAGGCCAATCATATGACAGTGCAAACAATGTCAGGAACCTACACTGGTTTGAAGAACGAAATCGGAAAGCGCATTAAGTGCCTTGTGCAGCACACAGACTTGGAATTTAGTCGGCACTAGTGCTGCAAGCTGTTATCGGGAAGCATATTCATTTTTCAATGTAGTGCAAAAACCGTATAATTTTTTCTCTGCTTCTACACAGCGCTAGGATAAACTTTTTTCATAAAACCAGGAAGCAAAACGGTAAAAAGTTTATCAAAAACACGTTGGTCAGCAAGAGAGGAAGTGTGTGTTAGTCTATATGAAAACTGGGAGGGCGCTATCAGTGCCCTCACACATATTGCCAACAATACGTTTGAAAACCCGCTTGTGCGAAATGAGGCTTCAGCTTTATTAAATCAGCAAACTAGAAACAGTATTCATGATGACAGTTCGGAAGGACATACTCCAGAGATTTAATAGTGAAAATCTGAAATTGCAAAGTGTAAATATTGATACTAAAATAGTGCATGAATTATATGAATCACTTGTAGGATTTATTGCATTTTTTCGTGGCATGTTCGACTATTCTGAAAATAAACCCATGGAGAGTGTGACTGATATAGACGATGAATGCACCAATGAAAGATCATGAAAACGCAAACTTGCTGAACGTGCAGCAAAACTCCAAGTGCCATACGACACAGACTTAGAGCCTCCCTTCCCTAATGAATGTGTACATGTCGCGGAACGTTAGAAATCTTCTGACGTTAGTGATATATTAGTCGAAATGAGTAAATTTTTACGAAATTGCCGATGGCAGAACACGGAACTAAACCTCGTTTACGTGCAGACCTGACAGAAGGCGCCTGTCAATACTAAATAATACCCAAATGACCCAAGCCTCCCGTCTCTGTACTGTCAAGTCATACAGATACTGTAGTATATTACAACTGATGCGTATTCTTGGCGTCTGCTGAAATGTATAGTTATAACGGAAATATACGTTACCGGAGAATACGCTCAGATGAAAATGTGTTAATAAATAACGTAGTTCACAGTTCTGTCGATAAATACGTAAAAGCTTTGCTAATACCGTTAAAAAGAGCTATGGTGAGAGCAGTAGCCGCAGTACAAAACTGTTCAGCCCTTACATGGATTAAAGGTATAGCAAATCCAGTTCTGTGTTGATTGTTCGTCTGTATTTGGTTATTAGTTCGTGCACCGAAATCTCTATTTCATTTTATTTGTTACGCTTTCCTATAGATTCACGTATTAATATCGACCGTGTTTTTGTATCTGCTACACATTCAAGTCATTAGATTGTAAATCGACAGTTTAATTTTGAACGCATCTCCGTAAAAGTACGTATTAATTTCTAATGTATGACACGTTCGCTTCAATTTTTAGATCGTAACGCAACTCTTTTATTTTCATTCTCAACGGTTTCGTGTAAAAGAACATATTAAAAGTCAATCTATAACAAAAATCCGTTGTCTCCTACAAGCTCTGCTGAATTTTTAGGCCCTAAAAGAAAAAATTTTCCTTGTGGTCCTGTGACAGAAGAACGAGTTAACACAATGTAGTTTTAAGTTTATCTGCTGCCGTGCACCAAGTACAGTTCAGGAACCATATTACATTTTGATTGAGCTTCAGAACAACGAATAGCAGAGTACAGAAACAGCTCACAGCTCTCCAACCCAGTGAAGTGATCGGGTAGTAGTTATTATTTAAAATACTTTTTTTTTGGGGGGGGGGGCATATGGCGTGCCTATTGGCACAAACCTATTAAATCCGCCACTACCTACAGCCAAATGAAATGACCTCTCTCTCTCTCTCTCTCTCTCTCTCTCTCTCTCTCTCTCTCTCTCTCTCTCTCAAAAGAGGTTGTTTTGAATCAATATGGGAAAATATTTTTGCTAAAAGTATTAACAAATTTAACAAATGATATTTGCAACATATTAGGTACATGGCACTGAAAAGAGAGATTACCACAAAATCTGTGTGTGGTTATGTACATGTATCATTACATGAGAGAAAGTTGAGCTGGGTCATCATTTCAAGTAGGTTCTCTATCTGGAAGACATTTATTAATAGAACATGGATACAAATGACTAACAAATTGTACAGTGAACTATCGATATATGAAGAAATACCTGTATCCATGTCGTGTGCACAGTCACTTTATTCGTCTCTGTTCGACTGGTGGCCATCCAGGCAATGTTTCTTGAGCACTATAGTTCGCATCATGTTGGAAGGAGGCGCTATTTTCAACCGTTCTGCGCATCCCCCACCATTAACTGCTAGCAGCTAATAAGATTCACTCTCTTTCTGAGCGGCTACCCGCGAGTTTGGACAAGAAGAGAATAGAAGCTTTCGAAATGTGGTGCTACAGAAGAATGCTGAAGATTAGATGGGTAGATCACATAACTAATGAGGAAGTATTGAATAGGATTGGGGAGAAGAGAAGTTTGTGGCACAACTTGACCAGAAGAAGGGATCGGTTGGTAGGACATGTTCTGAGGCATCAAGGGATCACCTAGTTAGTATTGGAGGGCAGCGTGGAGGGTAAAAATCGTAGAGGGAGACCAAGAGATGAATACACTAAGCAGATTCAGAAGGATGTAGGTTGCAGTAGGTACTGGGAGATGAAAAAGCTTGCACAGGATAGAGTAGCATGGAGAGCTGCATCAAACCAGTCTCAGGACTGAAGACCACCACCACAACAACAACAACAACAACAACAACCCGCGAGTTACAAACTAGAATGCGAGAATCTCTCCCCCACATGCTGCGCTCTTTCTATTTTTTGCGACAATGCAGGTTCATTCACAGCACGACTAAATTATTCATTCAGATATCAATGTTAACTTTCTCGTAGCAGGATAGCTGTGAATGTTAAGTTCCTCACAAGCATCTTTAATTAAATTTTGTGCCTACTGAGTATCGTCTTAGTTTTGCGACTGTATTCGTGATTTCCCTTTTAGACTGTTTGCAGATGATTGTGTAATTTACCGTCTTATAAAGTCATAAGAGATTAAAACAAATTAGAAAACAACTTAGACGAGATATCTATAGGGTGAGAAAAGTGGCAATTGACTCTAAATAATTATATGTCTGAAGATGTCCACATGAGTACTAAAAAGAATCCGCTAAATTCGGTTTACAGGATAAAACACATGATTCTAAATGCTGGTAAATTCAACTAAATATTTAGGGTTTACACTGGCGAGTAACCTACAGTGCAAATACCACATCAATGATGTTGCGTGGAAAGCTAACCAAAGACTGCGATTTATTGGTAGAACACTTAGAAAGTGCAACAGGTCTACTAAGGAGACTGCTTACACTATGCTTTTCCGCCCTGTTCTGGAGAACTGCTGTCAGGTGTGTGATCCACAGCAGATAGTACGGACAATTTTGCCATAGTCTTTTGTACTAGTGTTTGCTACCAGTAATTCTTTTTTACGCATCGTGATTTACATTGAATTGCAGTGAAACACACCCACATATGCGCATTATACACATTTAAAAAATTATATGGACCAGAAGCAGTTGTCAAACAGATATGAGGGTTGGATCTGTTACTGTCCTTCAAAGTACTTACCAGCGTTATGTAGAACCCATTGCCAGCGACGTGGAAGGCATAGTATACCGTTAGCAGAGCCTGTTCTGTTGATGGTGCGAAGGCCTGTCAAATCTCTGGAACAGTTCTTAAGCTAATGCCACCAAGTGGTTCCTTCATCTTCGGAATCAAATCAAAGTCACAAGGACTTAAGTCATATTACTGTTCATTTTTGGAGCATCACCTGCAACCAGCTTTACGAAAGAAGCGGCGACACATTCTACGCAACCCACCCATCATTTTGCACGACATAGCGCGGGCGCATACAGCGCAAGCTGTGGCTGCTCTGTTCGGTCGATGGGACTGGGAAATACTGTACCATCCACCATACTCCCTGGACATAAGTCCTTGTCACTGATTTGATTCCGAAGATGAAGGAACCACTTTGTGGCATTCGCTCCAGAACTGTTCCAGAGATTTGACAGGCAGTAGACTGCCCGATTCGCACCATCAACAGAACAGGCTCTGCTAACGATATACTACACCTTCCACATCGCTGGCAACAGGTTCTACACAACGCTGATGATTACTTTGAAGGACAGTAACAGATGCAAACATGTAACTCTTTTGTCTAAGTTGTGAATAAATAGTTGCTACTATTTAAGTTGTAACCCTCGGGTAATGATTTCGGTTTGATTTTGAAGTTTATTTTGTTATGTATTACATTTTTACTTATAGTGAAAATCACAATAAATGGCAATTATTGCAACTATTTTCATTGATCTTGTCATTAGACAATTGTGGTTTTGAGAAACATTGTACTTGACATCTTCACAAAGCTGTATCAGCTGTTCTCACCTTCCGATGTCACACAGACAATTGCTATGGAGCAGTGGACACAACCTCAAGACTCACAAGTAAGATTTCTCTCATGTAGACGAATGATTGAAATCAGATTTAAAATGTGTTATTTCCTATAGATTTGGACGTAAATACGATGTACCAAAGGCAAACGAACCTGACTGTTATCTGTAGCAACACATTCGGCAATACGGACTTCGTTTGCCCGCTCTCTGCCGCCATGCATGCGCAAACTTCATCCCCTCCACGCTTCCTTGTCGCCATGTGCGGAAGCGCCGTCTTACATTGAGTGGTCTATAGTAGTTGCAGGAGAAGTGTCTTTGACAACTGAATATCGCACTGAACAGTGAATAGTAGACGTTCTTCAATTGGAAAATCTGTAACTGAATGTTAATATTACAATGGACAAAAACTGGTTAGTAAGGATGCCTACTGCTGCAAAATATTACATGAATTAATACCTTCTGTCATCTCTGCAGCTTCAGACAGTGGTACTTCAAGTGGCTCACCCAGGTCGTCTTCATCTTCTACACCAAAACTGTCACTGATGTTGGAGCATGACTTTTCTCATTGTTGGTACCGTATTGTGCAAAACCAGTTTTGTTTCAACTTTCACCCCCACTGCTCTGGAACCAAGTAGTTTTCAATGCAGTGCAGATCTGATTGAAAGATATGGTGTTTTTTGAGCTGCAGGGCCAGTGGGAGGTAGGAAAGCCTTGTTTACTAATGTCTTGCAGACTGATGTCGCATACTACTTATACCTCAACTTGTTGAGTGTTGTTGTTGAGTGGTTGCCACCATTTCTCACCAGCAGCTCTTATTACCGCTGGAAGGACAGAACGATCTGTGTGTCTCCATCATCAGCTGCCTCCTTGGAGACGATTCCACTTTCACTGCATTTTCTCATCAGCATTGTGATAAGTCTATCATTGTTTTCCACATTCAATAGAAAATTTACTTGTAAAACTATTGACATCATTCTGCTGCCACTCAGACTGCTTTTTTGGTTTCCTCTTCAAGTGCTCCATGGACTTTGTAGCTTCCTGTCCATCTGAGTACGCATTGAACACAACTGCCACATTTTTATTGTGCTATACTTATACATAATTGATATGTGATTCACTAATTTCTTTGAAGGTATGCCTACTTGTCCATACAAACCCGAGCAACAAAAAGCCATTACCATTCACACATACTATACCACTTGGGACCAGAGCAATGGGCAGCAAGTGGGAGGGGGGTTGGCTCCCATTACCACACTGAAATCCACACCTCTTGAATGGCTTCTTCATCTTATATCTTGGAAATGTAAGGAAGATTGGCATGGTCAGTGCGGCTATAGGCATGCAGCACTGTTCTGCGTGAAACTGTGACACCAATGTGAAGGGTTCTGCCCAAACATCAACTACAATTTTGACACAGACAATGAAGACAACAAGGATAACTCACTTGCAATACCCTTAGCTGAAGTAGCTGATGTGACAGCTCATACTTATTCTTGTAATATTTCACAGCATCAGGCATCTTTACTAATCAATTTTCGTCTATCATAATATTAATCATTCAAGTATAATTTTTTTCTGTGGAATAACTGCAATAGCTTACTGTTCAGCCTTGACCTTCCACAGCCCCTGAGTTTCACCTCGACCTGCCATTGCCCAAGACACTTCACCTGGACCTTTTAGTGCTCAAAGAACATTGTCTGGACCAACACCAGTCAAAGAGAGATGAGTACAATAGCTGCACACATGACATCAGTACAGGCATTTTTTCATAGATTGATAATTCAATATACAGCTTATCAGTCACTTGTGTCCATATTATATCACTAAATGTCTTCTTTATTTTCTAGACAGAGAACCTGCTTGAAGTGATGGCCCAATCCTGGGCTTGATATCACTTCTTTAATGACACATGTACATTAATACAAATACATTTCATAACTCATCTTTCTAATCAGTGTAATGCACCTAATACATTGCTAATATAATTTGTTAATGTTTCCAGTAAGGATATTTTCCCGTGAACTGATTCAAAACCACCTCTTTTAAGCGTAATACACTAGAAGCGTAGTACTGATGAGCGAGAAAGGTGGAATGGGTCATTTGGCTGTAAGGTGCAGAAAGTTTTTTTTTTTTAAACTTTTGCTTTTCTCTCCCCAATCTTCCTCCCTTTATGAGAAAACTGCATGTTACCAACATCACCTGCAAGCAAATTGAAGTGTTTTTAGGTGATATAGGGGTTTTTGTTGATAACATGTACATTTTTTGAGTTGTAGGGGGTGACACTGGGTGTTTTTGACATTTTTGTGGAAGTGCCAAAATACTGCTATTTTCCAGTGTGCTTTGCATCAGTATCGTTCGTCAATCTGTAGGTAATTTTGTCTAACAGTACTTTAATTTTTTAGAGGGTGGCTGTCTTCGAAAAACACGGTTTTCGAGGTATAAGTACAAAAGTTTTGAAGTTTTTTTAGGACTTTTCGTTGTGAAGCTGACTTCCTACATGGCAGCAAACTTTAAATTCAGATTAACCACATCAAAAAGCATAATGAACCACTGAGAAAAAAAAACTTTTGCAATTTTTCTGTGGGAAAACCACCCTTTGACTGGGCTATGAGGGTCGATATGAAGAGGAATTGATCGTCAATCTGAAACCAGTTCTATTTGCAATATCTTTGCAATCCTAAACTACAAAATAAGACCACTTATTAATGAAAGTGATTTTGGATGGAGAAAAGATTAGGTTATTCAAAGAAATTAGAGCCAAACAGAACCATAATACATGTAACAGTGTCAGAAAAAATAAAATTAATTTGTTTCATCAGAACATTAGAAGACTGAAAAACTAGACAGATGAGATTTTTGCATATCCTGATGTAGAAAATTCAGAAGCGTGTTTTGTATCTTTTGCATTTCTTGCTTTTATGTTTTCGTTTTCTTGAAAGGCGAAGAGAAAAGGTGAAGCAGTAGCCCAGCGTAAAAAAATGGCTCTGAGCACTATGGGACTCAACTGCTGAGGTCATTAGTCCCCTAGAACTTAGAACTAGTTAAACCTAGCTAACCTAAGGACATCATACACATCCATGCCCGAGGCAGGATTCGAACCTGCGACCGTAGCGGTCTCGCGGTTCCAGACTGCAGCGCCAGAACCGCGCGGCCACTTCGGCCGGCAGCCCAGCGTAGAACCTGCGCCTATCGTCATATATTTTTGGTTTTCAAATGTAAAAAAAAAAAAGTTTTTCCCATTCCTCAGTAAGAGGAAGGACTCGCTCTCTACTAATGAACGAAGGTAGACGCATAGAGTTTAATCATTTTAGTTATGTGAATAAGTGGAAAGTCTGTATTTTTTTATGTGCACCGAAGAAAAGAATATAGTATTATTGTACTAACTGAAAGATTGTATGAGTCATTATTCCGAGTAGTACTGTAATAATAAGAACTGAAGCCCACCTGTGTACTTCGGAGTATTCATGAAGATCTAATTAAGGCAACATGGACATGGTCAAGATTTTGTAAGTGGATACGGCGATCGGACGCAGTATTATTAATTGGTAAGCACAAATCTACAGCAAGAAAAGGACTATTTAGTCCATGCAAAACTGGTATGAACTAATACAAATTCATTTGCAAGCATAGCCCAGCTTATTGTGCTGGTCCAAGTGCAGAAAAATTAATCTCATTGATTCCATATATCTTAACATTTTTTTTGTATTATTGACAAGCACGATACATAGTAGGCAAAACTGTGAGCACTAGTACTGTGAAGGCAATGAATATACATGTATGTCTATAATTTCTTTATATTCCATGTATGCTGATGATGTGACGCAGACGATGATGTAACACTGGAAAAAATACTAACTGAAAGAAAAAGAAATAATAAGTGAATTAGAAGGTAGAAGACAATACCAGGAGTGGGCAACAAAGCACAATAGAGGGAGTACCAGTTACAAGACGACAATAAGGTAGGATCACGCAATGCATGTAGAAAATGTATTCCTAGTAGACTTATTAGAAAATCCAAGTACCTATTTCAGGGACCCAGGACAACTGGGAGATCCGAGAAAACCCCGTGATTTTTTTCAAATTTCGTGAATTTTCCATTGTTTTTGTTTTCAGTTAGATTTTTGTAATTTTGAGTGGTAAGAACCGATACTATAACAAAGGATATTACTGCATCCCGCTATTGCAGAATAACACTGCAGCAATAAAACATGAACGAGAGAAAAAACGAAAATAAAACTTAAATTGCAAAACCATATACAGCAACAAAACAGTGCTCATACAACTGTCTGCCAACAGCAAAAATTGTCAAAGGCTTTAGGAAGACTATGCAATGCTTTGTAACAACAAATTGCCTCCGATGAGCGTGACGTCACAACTGTTAGATTCGTTTTAGCAGTTACGAGCACAGTTGAGTAGTACCTTCTCCGGCTTCTGACTACAGAAATGTGGTTGTTGGCTGGGGAAGCAGTCGCACCAAGCAGCTAGATGCTACTGGCAAAAATTTTACTGAAGCATCCAAGCTGCCAGATTCATGCATGCGCACAGCGGGCCCAGATCTATGGGGGGCAAATTCGGGTCTAGTGTAGCAGGGATACAACCCGTCGGCTTTGAACAATGACGTCACAAGTCGCCAGAGAGCATGTATTACAAAGATGAAAGAGCTGAGGAGAATGTTGAGAAACAAAGGAATGCGAGAGAGATAAACATTGATCTTGTCAAAAGCCGAGAAGCGATTCTTCTTAGTGTTGTAGCTCCCTTCAGTAGCTGATAAGTGTTTTTTGGCTTTAAAAAAAATCTCACGAAATGGAATAAACTGATCCTACTTTATTAAGCAATCAATAAAAAACTAAACTAAAACATAACAGCAAAAGCTGTTATGTTTTAGTTTAGTTTTTTTATTGATTGCTTAATGAAGTAGGGTCAGTTTATTCTACCTCGTGAGATTTTTTTTAAAAAAAGCCAAAAAACACTTATCAGCTACTGAAGCATATTGGTGGAATAAGAAAGTGGAATATGGTAAAATAGTGAAATATAGATAAACGATCGCTTTTAGATTCACATTCAATTATTTTAATGATAGCGCTTATTAGAACACAGAACTGCTTTATTATCTATGCCTCGAAGTGAAGACATTACTATCTATGACTAAGGAATGACGTCATTGTTCAAAGCCGACGGGTTGTATCCCCTGCTTCACTAGACCCGCAAATTCATATTCTTGAGGGAAAAAACCTTGTTTCACAAAGCGACTAGCATCCAGCGCACGTTAGTCTACCGGTTATTCATATGACTTTGAAACGCATTCCTGTCAGTTTTTGAACATTTTTCAACACATTCTAACTTGATTTCTGAATGAATCGTAAGTTTATTTGTGAATGCGTGCATAGTGTACATGATGTCTCTGTCAGGGGAATCCTCGTCGCTTGTAGAAACAAACTTTCCTACAGACAAAAGGGGCTATACGAGCTGAGCGGAGTAAGGCCGAACGGATGAATGCCAACCGCTGTCTGTTTGTGTGGTAGATTGTGTTTGCGAATGATGAGCGTTGTTATAATTACTAGCGAAATCCATTGATTCAGACTACAGGAGTGGAAATAAACGAATAACAGGTAAGAAAGTTTACGTATTACCTTCTCGTTGTATCCAAGAAAATGAAATTTTGACAGAAAATTTTTGGCCAGATCACTATACTAGTAAGGGCCAGTTGTACCGTCCCTGGCTAGCAATCGCTTTAAGTTCTATTCTTGAAGAAACGCGGAAAACGCGTTGTAAGAATATACAACAATGCCTAACCGGAGAATAATCGCGGGATAACTAAACCGGTGATTCTGGCAGTTAGTGATGTTAACGTGAGAATAAGCTTTGACTTTGGCAGGAATAGTCACATAATTAATGATAGCAAGACTGTCTGTTAGAACGAGAAAGGAGAAAAAACATGGACATCACACAAATTATGGAACAATATGACGATTCCAAGTTTGTATAAAAATTTCGTACTACTACTTTTCGATCTCATGCTTGAGAAACTGGAGCGTATGAATGAAGTGTGAAACTACTTCCTAACGTAAAGCTTTTTGCTTGTAGTAGGCCTAATAGGCATTTGATATTAGTACATTGTGAATTATATTCTGTCGTTACAAAAAAGATCATTTGCGCCAAAACAGTCTCGTTTATTTGGTGTGTATTACAATTATTGCAGTATTAGAAAGACCTATTTTGTTTTATCTAGCAGACAGTGACAAAATAGATGTAATCAGATCGGGAAACCACACCAGTCTTGGGTCCTATTTGTATTAATAGCTTTTTCAGTATTAGACAACGACATTTCGACTTTTCATGTAGCAAAGTGTTTGACGAACTTTGATGAGGTAACAGATTCTTTTGCAGAAAGGAAAGCACGCCATATAAAGCTATAGCAAGATTAGAGAGAAAAAAATTCTAGGAGCTAAGGATTGAAGAAATGTGTATTGTCTTGCTTGTCTCATGTCTTTACTGAGTTTATGTATCCTATATTTAATTTTATGTCACACAAAACCCGCAAGTTGTTATGTTAACTGATAGGGAATAAAGAGTGTAAATTTTGATGAAGAGTTCTTTTATATATAAAAAAAAGGGGGGGGCGGGGGCGAGGGGATATGATGTCAATCCGGCCGACTGTAAGCAGGAGAGGCACCACAGGACATTTTAATTTCCACTGTCCTGAATATGGTTTGATGGCATCCATTACAAAATGTCCTGAATATGGTTTGATGGCATCCATTACAAAATATACATGTTTCAATTCCACAGAGCGAAGTACAGTGGTGTGCGATAGAAGAATGCTGTGTGAAGAGGCGAGGCACTGCACTTTGGCACATTTACGACCAAATAAGATGTGTTACATTTCCTCGAACACACGTTTTATGCATCAGACTCTTCAGAAAGATGTGCACTACAAAATGAACATATTTTTGAAAATTCGATTTTTTTAAATTGTTGGCGTCCTACCTCAAACTCTCGAGGGAGTGGTGGGGTATTGCCCCGGTTCGGAAATAACGTAGATCCGGGACTGATGCGCAGAGGAGTCTGTAGAGATGGGCAAACTGAAACACGTAACTGTTTCGAAACAAATGAAACAGTACAATGTCATGTTTCGATACGCTGTTTCGAAACAGTGAAACAGTTTGTGTTTTATAATCTAATAAACCTAGACATTTTATCATCTTGAATGTCTACTGTATAGGTATGTCCATATAAACACAAATGAGGTGCGAGAGCGCTAATCATATCGCAGAAAGTATGAAACTATCACTTAGGCGTCTTGGCAGTTTCGTATTTCATGCAGCAAATGCGCTGCTTTCGTGTCGTGTGACTTTCATAATTTTCAACTGGCTGAGGACAGCAATAGCTGAAGACAGAAGAACCACCACGAGCGGTACCGGAGGTGGGAGCGAACTGCAAAATGGTTCAAATGGCTCTGAGCACTATGGGACTCAACTGCTGAGGTCATTAGTCCCCTAGAACTTAGAACTAGTTAAACCTAACTAACCTAAGGACATCACAAACATCCATGCCCGAGGCAGGATTCGAACCTGCGACCGTAGCGGTCTTGCGGTTCCAGACTGCAGCGCCTTTAACCGCACGGCCACTTCGGCCTGCGGAGCGAACTGCAGAAACAACGGATATTGTACTGGGATTCCCACATTCCGCTAATATGGGAATATACCCTTCCTGCTAATTCCCATGCACACAAAGGGAATCATTGTGGATAATAGGCACAGTGACTATAGACTCACAAATAATGCCAAATAATTCGAATAAATAACAAAATACAACAGAAAAAATTTTGTCTTTCAAGGTGTTTCGAGCCGTTACTGTAAATTCACAATGCTTCCCAGCCCTTCCCGTTCACCATTACACTATCAGTGATATGTCAAACAGATTGCTTGCAATTATACCTACATTAAATTTATGTCTATGTATAATAACTGTCACTCTACGCCTTTTTTTATTCAAAATGTTCTAGGTTTACTTGCGTTTCTTAACATGATTACTGTACTTGAACAGAGAAACGTATGTTATAAAAAAAGTGTAATTTAACTGAATGATTTTCACATATTTATTATTTTGAATGTGAATAGTATGCGTTGTTTTATTGTTTGGTTAATGTTTATAAAGCAAATGTTACGCCATTTCGGAATAGGACAGTCATCTAGAAACGAAGCTTTATTTTCGGATATCTTAAGTTTCATGCTATTGCTTGTCAAAACGATTTCGACACTCTTTAAAGTGTTTCACGAAGTGGTATGTTGTGTTTCAGTACCTGTGCCGAGCCCGAATCTCGTCCGACACAGAGCGGAATGAAACACCACTGTTTCGATACAATCAGTCCGTTCCAAGCACAGGTGGACTGAAACAGCCTTATTTTGAAACAACGATACAGTTTCTGTGTCTGGCTCGAGATCGAATCTGGTCCGGATATCCGAGACAGGGGCGGAATGAAACACCACTGTTTCGAAACTGTGAACCACAGCCGTTCCGAAACACAAACAGTTCCACGTATCGATACACTGTATCGAAACATAGAAACAGTGGCCAAGTCTAGCAGTCTGAGTCACAGTGGGGAGTAGTGATGGGCTAAACTGCGATTTTCCGATATCAGTGATTTCTGTGAATGCTACTTTTCAGTATCTGTTATTCTTAACTGTGATTTGTCGCAGTTAAGAGTCGCAGTTAAGGAACCTAAGTCGCGTATCCCTCCGCCACTGCTATTTCTGCTACTTCCGCGATTTCTGCGACTTCTGATACTTCCGCGATTTCTGCTACTTCTGCGATTTCTGTGACTTCTGCTACTTCTGCGATTTCTGTGACTCCTGCGATTTCTGCGACGAACCACCGTATGAAAAAGTTACATCTGTCCACACAGAAAATTGCATCTCAACAAACCTGTCATTGGTAAGTATGTTTTACGTTTATTCTTCCGTTGGTTTTAATTTTGTATTAGAGAAACAACTGTGAAAATATTAATAGTGTAATTAATATGTAAGTAGCCGCACAGTACCGTAATAGTTCGTGTTTAGAAAATGAATTCTAACATATTGTTATGTTCATAGGTACCTGAACTACATTTCAGTCACTCAGTAAAGAGGTAATTCAAAATATCATTGTCAACAGATCTGAAGAAATTGCCAGTCTTTAGACCGTTTTCGTCAGACGAGATGTTAGTTTCTAAGCGTTTTGATGGACTTAATTACTTCAGTGAGATCGTTCTTGCGAATGTGATATAGCAAATATTAGCAAATGTGATATAGCAAATATTAGCAATCTACTCTATCAATTATATTGCTAGTAATTAGTGACAGCAAAAATTGTTTAATAATCCTTGTGTTTTTGCAGATGCAGTTCTGACTGATTACTGGTTGCTGTACATATCTATCCACATCAAGGCTGTTGAGAGAGACTCGTGAAGATTCAAGACAGCTCTTAGAGGATTTGCAGTTTAAAAGTGAAATAATTATGAAATAAGTGTGCGACTGATTAAAGTGTTTTATTGAAGTTGTTGTGCGATTTTAAAGGAATAATAAATGTTAAATACATTGAGTGAATAATAAAAATCTCATTTTCCACATGTTAAGCCGTCCTATACCCATGATTTTCCGCCACTTATTTATTGGTAAACACTTGTTGGATACAGACGTGCCGCCGCCCCCCCCCCCCCCCTTTCTCCACAATCTTGGTGTGACACTGACCTGTAACATATCCCGAAGTCTACAATATGCATTTTGAGGCTGTTGTTATGAAAGTGGGAAGTACAGATCTTCCAGTTAAACCAGGAATAGCTTAAGTGCATTACTTGAAAGTGACACAGGAAAAGCTTACTTATGTAGGTGGTAGTAGTGTCGGCAAAAAGTTCTTGTGTGTGAAGTTGCCATGTAGAACACCAGGTGTAAAACTTTTCTCCCGAGTCTTGAACTGTGTCGGAACAAAAGTGAGGCATTCATATGGCTGTTTTCATTTCTCTACACTTATACAGATGTCTGAGTTCTGCTGTGTTAACATTGCGAAGTCCTGTAGGCATTAACCAAAACTGTCATATTGGAAGCAGAATCAAACATATTTGTTCCGTTACTTGATATTTTCAGGAGAAAAAGGCAATGTTGCTTCTTATTAATATAATACATTCAGAGTCACAGCAGTATTTGACCAACCATAACTGATGCTGAATGTGCATGTCGTCATATAATATGAAGGGCTTATTTCAATAGTGGTACAAGTCCATTACCTACACTTTTCTGTCTATAATGCTTCTGAAATTAGTGATCCAAACAAACATAAATAAAGGTTCATCTCTAGCAAGAAGCCATATGCTTGAATATTTCTGGTATCTCAACTGCAGATTTTTCAGCGCTCATTTAACTTTACGACTCTATATCTCAAAATTAACAAAAATGGACTTGTACCACTATTGAAATAAGCCCTTCATATGCACACACAGCACATCGATCTCGTGAGGCACAAGGCTCTCATAACGAAGTACGTACGTCGGTCAACAGATGACACTAGGAAAAGTATGTTAACTGCGCTTTTTAGTTGCTACTTGCGACTCTTAGTTGCGATTTGTCACAGAAATCGCAGTTTGACTCGGTAGCGAATAGCGTAGTATGAACTTTGCTCAACAGATGGCAGTGCTAACTGCGCTTTTTAGTTGCTACTTGCGACTCTTAGTTGCGACTTGTCACGGAAATCGCAGTTAGACTCCATAGCGTACCGCAGAGATGGGCGTAGTACGAACTTTGACCCACAGATGGCACTGTTGACCGCGCTTTCTAGTTGCTACTTGCGACTCTTAGTTGCGACTTGTCACGGAAATCGCAGTTAGACTCCATAGCGTACCGCAGAGATGGACGTAATACGAACTTTGGCCAACAGATGCCACTGTTAACCGCGCTTTTTAGTTGCTACTTGCGACTCTTAGTTGCGACTTGTCACGGAAATCGCAGTTGGACTCCATAGCGTACCGCAGAGATGGACGTAGTACGAACTTCGGCCAACAGATGCCACTGTTAACCGCGCTTTTTAGTTGCTACTTGCGACTCTTAGTTGCGACTTGTCACTGAAATCGCAAAAAGCAGTGCTAAATTCGACCAATAGATGGCTCACGTCTTTGAATGTGAAATACTACTTGCGACTGCTAACTGTGACTGAAATCGCAGTTAGAATCTGTAAAGTTGCTACTGTGATATCTGTGACTTCTCAGTCACTGTGATTTCTAACAGATACGCGATTTCCTGCCCACCACTAGTGGGGAGTCTCCACGTGAACTGTGTTTACATTTAGTGATTTTGCTGTTTCCTCTTCGTTTACTGCTCTCACGTCAAATGAAAACAAAATAGACTTCTAACATGAGATAACACAGTATTGGTACTCCAAGAAAATTTACATCCCGAAAACCACATTGAAAAGCTTAATATCAGCCCAGATCACGTAATTCTTACGTGACCTGGGATATCAGGTCGTGGCCTACTTCACTGGGAATCTGGACATACGAATGTGCACTTTCAATGTGCACATTTTAATATGGGTCACGAAATCCCGATGCTCTTGGAGTATCCTCTGATGTCTTGTTTCTTTTATGACATAATGTAATATCTTTTAATGTTTTACATATACGAACATATGGGCTCCCTACGTCATCGTAGCTGCACTAGCGCCGTGATGCCTGTCATTGGCGCTCTCTGGCAACTGCAGAAGCGAACCTATTTCTAACAGGTCGCGGGAAAATATTCCAAATGGTGGTTTGAAAAGCGCTATCTTCAAAGTACCATTCTGGCAGTTACACCGGAACTATGTGCGAGAATATACGATGAATTTCTTAAATCACAGAGCGTTTGACTCTCATTTCAAAATCAACTCTTTGATGACGAGCAATTTAGATGAATTTCGAGCCCAGGGGATCAAACATTTATGTCGTTATTAAAAATTTTACTGGCACATTTGTGTGATATATCTTAAATTGTAATATGTGCATAAAAGACCAACATTATATGTGAAAGCTTTGCTTCTCTTGCAGCGTATTAATCTTACCGACCAATATTATATGCGAAAGCTTTGCGTTTCCTGTAGCAACACTATGTATATTAATTTAAACCAGGAGTCTCCAAACTTTTTAGTCCAAAAAAATGGTTCAAATGGCTCTGAGCACTATGGGACTTAACTTCTATGGTCATCAGTCCCCTAGAACTTAGAACTACTTAAACCTAACTAACCTAAGGACATCACACAACACCCAGCCATCATGAGGCAGAGAAAATCCCTGACCTCGCCAGGAATTGAACCCGGGAACCCGGGCGTGGGAAGCGAGAACGCTACCGCACGACCACGAGATGCGAGCTTTTTTAGTCCGCGGGCCACATTGACTCCTCCACGAGGTCATAAGGGCCAAGATCTTCCTAGTGGGATTAAAGCACCCTAGCACTCCACGATCACCGTAATGTAAGACTAAGGAAAGATGAAATCGCAAAAATCTAAGGTTGTGGGAATAGCTAGCACTGAAACGAACTACGATTTTTATTTAATTACATAATTTTGATTGGTGGACGTACCTGACCGCTGGAGGGCCAGATACTGGGGATGTCCGGCCAGCTAACGCGGGCCGGTTTGCCGGCCCCTGGCGGAATGGTTTCGGCCCACGGGCCATAGTTTGGAGACCCCTGATTTAAACCATTAAGTTTTTCTGTTTGTGTGTTCGCGCTACTTAACACTGATGTTGCTATTGGCTGACTACATCACGTGTCCTGAGCTCTGAATAACTGCTGTCATCGGCTAGCAAGATCACATGACATGAGCTGTGAGTGGCCTACAAAAGCGCGTCGCAATGTCGATTTCAATGCTTCGGAAAGTAACATGCGGTGTTTGGTGGAATTCGAATTTATACTTTCGTAATACGAAAATATGCAGCATACATGTTCTGGCACATCAAAGATCTTTCCAAATCGCATTTTTTTCCCCAGTTTTTAGTTTTCTAAAGTACTGGGAAATTCTATGACCGGTAATAAAACCATAATCATTTAAAGGGCTGATAAGTTATACAGTTCCGAGAGAAAATATACTGTCAGTTAAAAGGGAAAAAAGTATGTTTTCATCCGGCGGAAAGTGTATTTTTAACCGAGAAACCCGGGAATCATTTTTCCTTCTCCTCGTATGTACCCTGCTACTTCCTAAAATGCAGAACTTAAAGCTTCAGAGGATAACGCAACTGCAATCAAGTAGAGAGAATGACATTTCTTTATCAGTACGAAAAGCATATTGAGTGACCAACAATTGAGATTGTTGTTGTTGTTATTGTTGTTGTTGTGGTCTTCAGTCTTGAGGCTGATTTGATGCAGCTCTCCATGCTACTCTATCCTGTGCAAGCTTCTTCATCTCCCAGTACCTACTGCAGCCTACATCCTTCTGAATCTGCATAGTGAATCCATCTCTTTGTCTCCCTCTACGATTTTTATCCTCCACGCTGCCCTCCAGTACTAAATTGGTGATACCTTGATGCCTCAGAACAAGTCCTACCATCCGATCACTTCTTCTAGCTAAGTTGTGCCATAAACTCCTCTTCTCCCCAATTCTATGCAATACCTCATCATTAATTATGTGATCTACCCATCTAATCTTCAGCATTCTTCTGTAGCACCACATTTCGAAACCTTCTGCTTTCTTCTTGTCCAAACTATTTATCATGCATGTTTCACTTCCATACATGGCCACACTCTATACAAATACTTTCAGAAACGACTTCCTAACACTTAAATCAATACTCGATGTTAACAGATTTCTCTTCTTCAGAAACGCTTTTCTTGCCATTGCCAGTCTACATTTTATATCCTCTCTACGTCGACCATCATCAGTTATTTTGCTCCCCAAATAACAAAACTCCTTTACTACTTTAAGTGTCTCATTTCCTGATCTAATAACCCTCAGCATCACCCAACTTAATTCGACTACATTCCATTATCCTCGTTTTGCTTTTGTTGATGTCCATCTTATACCCTCCTTTCAAGACACTGTGTATTCCACTCAACTGCTCTAAACTCCTGTCTCTGACAGAATTACAATGTCATCGGCGAACCTCAAAGTTTTTATTTCTTCTCCATCGATTTAATACCTACTTCGAACTTTTCTTTTGTTTCCTTTACTGCTTGCTCAATATACAGATTGATTAGCATCGGGGAGAGGCTACAGCCCTGTCTCACTCCCTTCCCAACCACAGGTTCCCTTTCATGTCCCTCGACTCTTATAATTGCCATCTGATTTCTGTACAAATTGTTAATAGCCTTTTGCTCCCTGTATTTTACCCCTGCCACCTTCAGAATTTGAAAGAGAGTATTCCAGTCAACATTGTCAAAAGCTTTCTCTAAGTCTACAAATGCTAGAAACGTAGGTTTGCCTTTCCTTAATCTTTCTTCTAAGACAAGTCATAGGGTCAGTATTGCCTCTTGTGTTCCAACATTTCTACGGAATACCAAACTGATCTTCCCCAAGGTCGGCTTCTACCAGTTTTTCCATTCGTCTGTAAAGAATTCAAATTAGTATTTTGCAGCTGTGACTTATTAAACTGATAGTTCGGTAATTTTCACATCTGTCAACACATGTTTTCTTTGGGATTGAAATTATGACATTCTTCTTGAAGTCTGAGGGAAATTCGCCTATCTCATACATTTTGCTCACCAGATGGTAGAGTTTTGTCAGGACTGGCTCTCCTAAGGCTGTCAGAAGTTTTAATGGAATGTTGTCTACTCCCGGGGCCTTGTTTCGACTCAGGTCTTTCAGTGCTCTGTCAAACTCTTCACACAGTATCATATCTCCCATTTCATCTTCATCTACATCCTCTTCCATTTCCAGAATATTGCCCTCCAGAACATTGCCCCTGTATAGACCCTCTATATACTCCTTCCACCTTTCTGCTTTCCGTTCTTTGCTTAGAACTGGGTTTCCATCTGAGGTCTTGATATTCATGCAAGTGGTTCTCTTTTCTCTAAAGGTCTCTTTAATTTTCCTGTATCTATCTTACCCCTCGTGAGATAAGTTTCTACATCCTTACATTTGTCCTCTAGCCATCCTGCTTAGCCATTTTGCATTTCCTGTCAATATCATTTTTGAGACATTTGTATTCCTTTTTGCCTGCTTCACTTACTGCACTTTTGTATTATCTCCTTTCATCTATTAAATTCAGTATCTCTTCTGTTACCCAAGGATTTCTACTAGCCCTCGTCTTTTTACCTACTTGATCCTCTGCTGCCTTCACTACCGTATTTACTCGAATCTAAGCCGCACTCGAATCTAAGCTGCACCTGCGAAATGAGACTCGAAATCAAGGACAAAAAAAATTTCCCGAATGTAAGCCGCACCTGAAATTCAGGACTCGAAATTCCAAGGGAGAGAAGAGTTTTAGGCCGCACATCCAAATCGAAACAAAGTTGGTCCATTGTAATGCAATTTAGGTCGAATGAATGACGATACAGCTACAGTAGTTTGGTTCGATGTGTAAGCTTAGCAGTTAAGCTTTACCATGTAACCATTGCTATGCGTCAGGTGCTCCGTCCGTATTTATACGGGTACCATTCCTTTATCACGTGCTTCGTCTGGTTTGAATTGATTGCTTATTTTTCTTTGATCTGGCACGTGCCGTTCTCTTTGTTATAGGTGTTCACGTCATTCTAAGCTGAAAATGCATTACTGTACTGTGTCATGCATTGTTTGTCGCATTCTGATAATGAGTGTTTACGACCTGCCACCGCTCGCGGCATGACTTGCTTTTGTGTGCGCAAGAGACTGCTTGCTATTTGCTGTTACTTACACTAGTGCTTTCTTTGATAATGATCAACAAGAACCAAATAATAGACTGCGTATGATAGAAGATGTTCTGAACGAGAGTTTAGCCAAAATTTTTCTCCGGTTGAAAATCTTTGCAGACGCCTCTGTAGTACATTACATTCTGTACAGAAATTAGTCATCTTAGGTTTAAAAATCTTGTCAATTGCCGTGCTTCATTTCTGACTGTATCACTATTAGGCATAACAATACGAATATAAACATGACATAATATGTATATTACTCCGCGTTTGCTGTTGTCTCACTCTAGTTTCGTAGTTTATTAGGCAGGCAGGATTTAAATGAGATAGCAGCAAACACGAAAGAATACATGGCAAAATGTTTATATTCGTATTATTCTTATGGTGAAGAGAATACTGCATATGATTCACAATTCATAAAAGTTCTTATTAGCAATGATCTCTTGTCCCAGGTAGGAAAAAATTCAGACAAACAATCTTGCCAGTCGGATTTTCGTAGTACGCTGAAATGCTGCTACATTCGAAGATGAACAATACGGAATTTGTATTTACTTCATTGGATAATGTATGGAAATGCAGTGGTCGAAACTGGGGGCGGTGAAAAAAAGCTCGTCTTCCACTTTTTTTTTTTTTTTAATTTACTGACGCAGGGGATTTGTCGCCAGTATTTATCTTTGTGCCTGCAAAGCATACCTGTGTAGCGCTACATAATTTGACGGAAGAAGTTAGTTGTGGCAGCACCTACCGACATTTTTCAGAACTGCCGCTTACTTTGCACTCGATTCTAAGCGGGTTTCTGGATTACAAAAACTGGAAAAAAAGTGCGGCTTAGATTCGAGTAAATACTGTACTTAATCCCTCAGAGCTACCCATTCTTCTTCTACTGTATTTCTTTCCCCCATTTGTGACAATTGTTCCCTTATGCTCTCCCTGAAACTCTGTACAACCTCTGGTTTAATCAGTTTGTCCAGATCCCATCTCCTTAAATTCCCACCTTTTTGCAGTTTCTTCAGTTTAAATCTACAGCTCATAACCAATAGATTGTGGTCTGAGTCCACATCTGCCTCTGGAAATGTCTTACAATTTAAAATCTGGTTCCTAAATCTCTGTCTTACCATTATATAATCTATCTGATACCTTCTAGTATTTCCAGGATTCTTCCACATGTACAACCTTCTTTCATGATTCTTGAACCATGTGTTAGCTATGATTAAGTTATGCTCTGTGCAAAATTGCACCAGGCGGCTTCCTCTTTCATTTCTTACCCCCAATCCATATTCACCTACTACGTTTCCTTCTCTCCCTTTTCCTACTACCGAATTCCAGTCACCCATGACTATTAAATTTTCGTCTCCCTTCACTAACTGAATAATTTCTTTTATTTCATCATACATTTCTTCAATTTCTTCATCATCTGCAGAGCTAGTTGGCATATAGACTTGTACTACTGTCGTAGGCATAGGCTTCGTGTCTATCTTGGCCACAACAATGCATTCGCTGTGCTGTTTGTAGTAGCTTACCAGCATTCCTATTGTTTTATTCATTATTGAACCTACTCCTGCATTACTCGTGTTTGATTTTGTATTTATAACCCTGTATTCACCTGACCAAAAGTCATGTTTCTCCTGCCACCGAACTTCACTAATTCCCACTATATCTAACTTTAACCTGTCCATTTCCCTTTTTAAATTTTCTAACCTACCTGCCCGATTAACGGATCTGACTTTCCACACTCCGACCCGTAGAACGCCAGTTTTCTTTCTCCTAATAAAGACATTCTCTTGAGTAGTCCCCGCCCGGAAAACTGAATGGGGGACTATTTTACCTCCGGAATATTTTACCCAAGAGGATGCCATCATCATTTAATCATATAGTAAAGCTGCATGCCCTCGGGAAAAATTACGGCTGTAGTTTCCACTTGCTTTCAGCCGTTCGCAGTACCACAACAGCAAGGCCGTTTTGGTTAATGTTACAGGGCCAGATCAGTCAATCATCCAGACTGTTGCCCCTGCAACTACTGAAAAGGCTGCTGCCCCTCTTCAGGAACCACACGTTTGCCTGGCCTCTCAACAGCTACCCCTCCATTGCGGTTGCACCTACGATACGGCTATCTGTATCGTTCAGACACGCAAGCCTCCCCACCAACGGCAAGGTCCATGGTTCATGGGGAAGGCAATTGACATTACAGTTACAAATAGTTGTATATGCATTCTGTTGCGCGACAAATAGAGCGGAAGTAAAATTCAAACAGAGAAAATATTAATTTGGTAACTGCAGAGAAGTAAAGATTTCTATAATGGATGGACACAACAATAAGGAAATGCCATTTCAACAACAAAATGGCAGTGTAGTAGTAACAATGAGTGGTTTGGAACCATCAACCAGTGATTATTTGAATGTGGATGTGACATGCCATTGTTGCATTCGACGCCCGAGGATACCGAACATTTCATTATAAGCAATATGTTGATTACAGTAGATGAAATTAATCACACCTCAAGCAAAGGAATATTTTAAATTAAAGTAGTATGCACAGTACAGACACAGATGCTGACAGGCGTAGGCCAGATGTCACCAGGGAAGATATGCAAGCCTTATTTCGAGCTTTAACAGAAAAAATACTAACATACATAAACGCAATAAAAGCAGAAATGAACACAATCAAAATGTTGAAGTTAGAAACAGCACAAATAGACATGAGCACAGTAAAGTCCAAGATCAGGAAGGTAAATCAAACATGACATACATTTCAGGCAAGGTAAAATATTTGCACACAGAACTCAATAATCTGGATACGAAGTTCACACAACAGATTTCACAAATCTCCATGGAAGTGGATAGGAAAATTAATGAACAAGTACAAACTTCAGTTCACGATATGAGTGAGAAATTAAAAGAATTAAAAGGCATAGTGGAAGAAAAATTTGAACACTAACACGCACATATGGACAGGAGCTATCTGGAATCAGAGAAACACAAGATAATTTACAAGTAATGCAAAAGAATATGCAGGTTAACATAGATAATGTACAATCAGAAGTAGTGAAGCTGCATTCTTTCTGTGACGACTTATCAGAAAATGTAGAGAACCACAATGGAGATAGGATTACTTAAGTTAGAACATAAGAGATTCAACTCAAACATTGTGCAACTTTATAAACAGTAAAGGGTAATACAAAAGATGAAAACACAACATTTGTGGAAAAATGCATACGCAAACAGCGTACTTATGTGGAAGCAGTAAAGGACGTAATGGGGGACACAGAAGAAGAAATATTAAAACGCATAGAACATGATATGGAACAGGAAGAACACAGGTTAATGGACAAAATAGTTAACAAGCAAACTATAGTAATATCATCGCCGTCCTGCTGGACAGCATTGTCAATGGACGAGAGTTTAATAAAACACTGACAGTTTCCTGTATTTTCAAATGAAACAAAGCAAATGCACCCAGTAGTGTTTGTCCAAGCCTTTAGGAATGAACTGCCTAGGACTTGGGCAGAAGGTCAAAAGATCAAATATGTGGTAGGACACACAGAAGGCGATGTCCTTTTGTGGGCTACAGAGATGTCGGAACTCTGAGAGACATATGATCAATTTGAGAATGTGTTTTTACATAAACCCTCAAACGAAGTTGTGGGGTCCTTTTTGATACCAGTCAAACTGTACACAAGTGCCATTTCCTCTGCTGGTCATTCTATTGTTGGCGGTTCTACATACCTTCTCTGCAGTTGATAGTGAACCTCCTGACAAACTAGCAGCATTGTTGAATTGTTCTCTTTCTCAGTGCATGGGTGGTGCCATTATTGACCCCACGACACCGTAAGTGTTTCTGTTTGCCCTACGTCAAAAGTTTACTAATCAATTAAATGTCATTTTATTTTTAGGCTTAGTGAGTGTTTTCATTTATTTTCAGTGTTACTATGGCTTCGAGCTCTCATTCACGTATTCAGTGCTCGATCCAAGTTTTCCAGACTTTGTGAGAAAAACACTAGAAGAACTAGAAGAAGGAGAAGAGGGTAGTGATGCAAATGATGTGGACAATGAAAATGACCCTTCTTACAACAGTGAACATGACACTGCTTTAGAACAAAGTCGTGACTCTAGTGAATCAGATAAATTAGAGGGAAATAAACATAGAGGGGAATCATCTATTTTCTATGGCAGAAAAAGGTATAAGTGGTCCACTCTAGAACCTCAAAAGAATGTGAGAACACCAGCTCACAACTTGATAATAGAAGTTCCTACACTGAAAGGCCCTGCGCAAGCCGATTGGGAGACTCATGTAGTCCATTGGAAGTGTGGGAGTGTTTGTTTACCAGAGATATGTTAGAAGAAATTGTGAGTCACACCAATGTGAAAACTTCTTCATATCAATCAAAATTTTCTGATCAGCAGCGCACAGAACTACGGGACATGAACGTCAATGAACTTAGGGCACTATTTGGATTATTATACTTCAGTGCTATTTTCAAATCTAATCATGAAAATCTGGAGTCTATGTTTGCAACAAACGGCACTGGAAGAGATATTTTTTGCACCACACTATCCATGAAGAGTGTGCTGATATTGCTCTACTGCCTAAGATTTGATGACATAACTGGCAGAGATGAGAGGAAGAAAAATGACCCTGCAGCAGCGATTTCTTGGATTTTCGATGGAATGCTTCACAATTCTCAGGCATCTTATAACATCTGTTCGCATGCATACGTGGATGAAATGCTGGTTGGTTCTCGTGGGAGATACGCATTTAGGGTTTATATGGCTACTAAACCAGCAAAATGTGGGCTGAAAATAATGATTTTAGCTGATGCTCAAACAAATTACCTTCTGAATGCCTATTTATACACTGGAAAAGACAATGACAACGTTGGCTTGACAGCAGAAAAAAAGAAATTTCAGAAACATACTCAATCTGTTCTGAGACTAGCGAAGCCCATTTATGGTACAAACTGTAACATTACAGCTGACAACTACTTTGGCTCTATTGAATTAGTTTCGGAGTTGAAAAAACGAAAGTTGACCTATGTTGGTACATTGTGAAAAAACAAAAAAGGAAATCCCACCCGAATTCGAGCCATCTAAGAGGCGTGTGGAAGGTTGAACACTTTATGGCTTCACATGACAGAACATTGATTTTTTTATGTCCCTAAAAAAGGAAAAGCTGTCATTTTTATTTCCAGTATGCATCATTCAAAGAGTGCAGATCCAAAAACAGGAAAACCAGAAATAATTTCCTTTTACAATAGCACAAAAGGTGGCGTAGACTCTCTTGACCAGAAGTGTGCTACCTACAGCACAGGCAGACAAACACGCAGATGGCCTCTTGCTGTATTTTATGCAGTTCTGAACATACTCGGAGTTAACTCGTATGTAATACAAACGTCCTGCAAGAAGTACATACCTATTTCCCAGTTTGAATTCAGCAAGACACTTGCCAGGCAGCTTACTGAACCCTATCTCAATGAGAGGCTGATGAATGGCACACTACCAAAAGAACTAAGAGTAACAATGTCAGCCAGCCGGAGTGGCCATGCTGTTCTAGGCACTACAGTCTGGAACCGAGCGACCGCTACAGTCGCAGGTTAGAATCCTGCCTCGGGCATGGATGTGTGTGATGTCTGTAGGTTTAATTAGTTCTAAGTTCTAGGCGACTGATGACCTCAGAAGTTAAGTCACATAGTGAACAGAGCCATTTTAGTAACAATCTCACAGCTTTTGAAGAAACCTCTCCCAAAATCACAAATATCCACTCTGGATTCAAAGAGGAAACAATGTGCTCTTTGTCCACGTGCCAGTGAGAAAAAGACAAACCAGTATTGTACCTGCTGCAGTCGCCCAGTTTGCCAAACCTGTCGTTTGATTGTCTGTAAAGAGAGTAGAGAGGAGAATGCAGGTGATTATTGACGATTTGTGAAAAACTCTGTATCAATTCATATTTGATGTTCATTACATGCAGCTAATTTTTCAAACACTATATACAGGGTGTTACAAAAAGGTACGGTCAAACTTTCAGGAAACATTCCTTACACACAAATAAAGAAAAGATGTTATGTGGACATGTGCCCAGAAACGCATAATTTCCATGTTAGAGCTCATTTTAGTTTCGTCAGTATGTACTGTACTTCCTCGATTCACCACCAGTTGGCCCAATGGAAGGAAGGTAATGTTGACTTTGGTGCTTGGGTTGGCACGCGACTCATTGCTCTACAGTACTAGCATCAAGCACATCAGTACGTAGCATCAACAGGTTAGTGTTCATCACGAACGTGGTTTTGCAGTCAGTGCAATGTTTACAAATGCGGAGTTGGCAGATGCCCATTTGATGTATGGATTATCACGGGGCAATAGCCGTGGCGCGGTACGTTTGTATCGAGACAGATTTCCAGAACGAAGGTGTCCCGACAGGAAGACGTTCAAAGCAATTGATCGGCGTCTTAGGGAGCACGGAACATTTCAGCCTATGACTCGCAACTGGGGAAGACCTAGAATGACAAGGACATCTGCAATGGATGAGGCAATTCTTCGTGCAGTTGACGATAACCCTAATGTCAGCGTCAGAGAAGTTGCTGCTGTACAAGGTAACGTTGACCACGTCACTGTATGGAGAGTGCTACAGGCGAACCAGTTGTTTCCGTACCATGTACAGTGTGTGCAGGCACTATTAGCAGCTGATTGGCCTCGACAGGTACACTTCTGCGAATGGTTCATGCAACAATGTGTCAATCCTCATTTCAGTGCAAATGTTCTCTTTACGGATGAGGCTTCATTCCAACGTGATCAAATTGTAAATTTTCACAATCAACATGTGTGGGCTGACGAGAATCTGCACGAAATTGTGCAATCACGTCATTAACACAGATTTTCTGTGAACGTTTGGGCAGGCATTGTAGGTGATGTCTTGATTGGGCCCCATGTTCCTCCACCTATGCTCAATGGAGCATGTTATCATGATTTCATACGGGATACTCTACCTGTGCTGCTAGAACATGTGCCTTTACAAGTATGACACAACATGTGGTTCATGCACGATGGAGCTCCTGCACATTTCAGTCAAAGTGTTCGTACGCTTCTCAATAACACATTCGGTGACCAATGGATTGGTAGAGGCGGACCAATTCCATGACCTCCACGCTCTCCTGACCTCAACCCTCTTGACTTTCATTTATGGGGGCATTTGAAAGCTCTTGTCTACGCAACCCCGGTACCAAATGTGGAGGCTCTTCGTGCTCGTATTGCGGATGGCTGTGATACAATACGTCATTCTCCAGGGCTGCATCAGCGCATCAGGGATTCCATGCGACGGATGGTCGATGCATGTATCCTCGCTAACGGAGGACATTTTGAACATTTCCTGTAACAAAGTGTTTGAAGTCACACTGATACGTTCTGTTGCTGTGTGTTTCCATTCCGTGATTAATGTGATTTGAAGAGAAGTAATAAAATGAGCTCTAACATGGAAAGTAAGCGTTTCCGGACACATGTCCACATAACATATTTTCTTTCTTTGTGTGTGAGGAATGTTTCCTGAAATTTTGGCCATACCTTTTTGTAACACCCTGTATTTATCTCACAGCAATCTATTACTGTTTCGTGTTATTTCCGATACAATAAACTATTTTGAATTTTTATATTGCATTTCATTTCAATGTTAAGTATTGTTGCATTTGTTTTCCTTTTGTGATTTTTAAAGAGATTTTTCTTTAGTTTAACTGAAGTTTTGTGTTGTAACATAGGCAATTAAGATATTTATAAATAAATATTTCTAATGAAAGTAAAGTAAATTAATTTTCATGGATAAAATTGAGTGGTATCCTTTTGGACCCCACAACGCCATTTATGATACTAAGAAGTCACCACTCTGTTCGAGGGTAAATGCTGGTCAACAGCTATCCCAGGAGAGATTAAGATGAGAGGTATTTAACCCAGTATCATATCATCCAAAATTCTGGGGGCTAAGAAACGATTTTGAAACATATCTGAACAAGACCCACTACTGGAACAATCCGATTTCTCATGTCAATGTATTGAAAATCTTAAAGAACAAGTTACCTGTAAATGTTAGGGTAAATTAGTAACCATCCCCAAATATTATCTTGAGAAGTTCCAGAGAAAACTTTGATACTAGGTGACAAGGAAGTGCGCATTATCAGGATCAGAATATGGAACACAGAGATCCGAGAGAGAACGAGAAGCCCTACAGACAAACTGGAACAACCGGGACACGAGCTGGCGAGCACGAGAGCCTACGATGAACATAGTAGAAGTGACAGCAGAAAATGAAACAACGCGTTTATCACCCCCAGGAAATAATAATTGAGCATGACTAGAGGAAGAAGGTAATGAACTGTCTGTGTGCCACAGTAATAATATTAGTGACATAAACACTAACACGAACAGAAATAGTCAAGAGGAAGTAGACACTGAAGCAAACTTACATGTACTGCATATCCGTATGATAAGGAAGCAGAAATGAAGGAAGATTTGTTCACTGAAGAGAAGGAAATAACACACAAAGTAAGTGAAATTATTCAAGCAACAATAAAGGTAAAGGTAATAATAATGTTGTGTGACTAGGGCCTCCCGTCGGGTAGACCGTTCGCCTGGTTCAAGTCTTGCGATTTGAGCCACTTCGGTGACTTGCACGTCGATGGGGATGAATTGATGACGATTAGGACAACACAACACCCAGTCCCTGAGCGGAGAAAATCTCTGACCCAGCCGGGAATCGAACCCTGGCCCTTAGGATTGACATTCTGTGGCGCTGACCACTCAGCTACCGGGAAGTAAATGCACCCACGCTACCCGGAGAGAACTGCAAGATCGTACAGCGATGGGAAGTAAATCTAAAGTTATAAAATTACAGGCCAGCATACCCATTAGCATATGTGGTGTAATTTTGCAGTGTACTTTCTTGTTGATAGACAAACTTATAGTGAATTGTATACTTGGCATGGAGGTGTTCAGAAGATATGGGGTAAAAATAGACAGCAGTGGGGAACGTCAATTTCAAGTAGGAGAGCGCACACTGGCAGTGGACTTAATAAGAATTACAATGACAAATCAGACTAGGCAGATACCTGACATTGATGTTAAACTTATCTACCCTCAAATCTTAATGGCAAATGAAATGGAACTTAATGATGCTGGCGAGGAGATCCTCAATGAGCAAACAGTAGACAGTAAAATAAGTAAATCCATTTGTCTTAATGATGAACAGCAAAGTGAACTGACAAAATTACTCTGTAAGTATCATAGCATTTTTTGTAAACAACCCAGTGTTATTAAGGGATATGAATATAAAATGGAAGTGTACCCACATGAAACCTATTGCAGAACGATATATGGCATTCCTTGGGCAAAGAAAGACACAGTACGACGAGAAATACAGCATAAGATTAGATAGAAGGTTATTGAGACATCACACTCAACTTACTGCAGTCCGATTCTCACAGTTGGTAAAACTGACTGAACAGTGCGGTTGGTGTTAGACGCGAGAGAAATAAACAAAATCATCATTCCTATAAGAACAAGGCCAGAGAATTTAGAAGAGCAGTTATTAAAATTTCATGGCATTAGGTACTTAACATCCCTTGATTTGAAGGTTTCATACTGGCAAATTTTATTACATGAAGAGAGTTGAAAGTATACAGCTTTCCAAAATGCTGGGAGGAGCTACCAGTTTAGGGTGCTATCTTTCGTATTAAACATGAGCACTGGTGTATTTATTGAAGCATTAGACAGAGCCCTTGGACTGGAACTGCTTAGCCACATTACACTCTACGCCGATGATCTGTTAATTGTGACTCAAACATGGGATGAACACATAAGTATTTTGGAAAAGGTTTTTCAAAAATTTGATGAATACAATGTCACAGTTAACTTTAAAAAGTCTGAATTCATAAAAGACAAAATTCTTAGAGCATATCATTTCAGCAATAGGAATTCTACCTGACCCCAGTAAACTAGAAATGATAGACAATTTCCCAACACCCTACACAAAGAAACAATTAAAAGGTTTTATGGGACTGGCCTCGTTTTTCAGGAAATTTCTGCCACAACAATTGCTGAAGAGTAATTCACTATTAAACTTACTGCTTAAAAACGACAGTTGGTTGTGGACCAAAGAATGCGTAAATGATTTTGAGCAGATTAAGCACGTGCTGATTAACACACCTATCCTTAAACACCCAGATATGGAGTTGGACTTGAAAAATCGTATTCTGTAACTGAGCTAGAAGCATTAGCGGTAGTTTGGGCATTTCACAAATTGCAATCTTACCTTTGGGGAAAACGTATTTAAGTTTACCGTGACCATCAAGCTTTGTCCTTTCTTCTTATGTGTAAGTTGTTATATAAGAGAATAGTGAGGTGGTGCATGTATGTCCAAGAGTTTGATTTTGAAATAGTGTACATAAAAGGGGAACAGAATGTTTTGACAGATGCACTATCACGGCTACTCCAAGGCCTTACTAAATTCCACGAGTTAGAAGAACAAACATGAGATTTCAAGGTACTTTTAATAAATGATGGAATTTTTGAAACATATTATATCGAAATGTGCGAAAACATGCAACGCTTGCAGGAAGAAGATCCGAAATGGAGCAAGGTAATAGAAAATTTACAGTCTAGAACACACAAACATTTAGAGCAGTATTACATTATACTTAATGGCATCCTCTTTCATAGAAGAGATAGACGAATGGATAAGTGGTGTGTGTGCATACCACAGGAATATGTGGCCAACTTAATTCAAAACACGCACCGCACATGGGGACAATATGGAGTGCTCAAGTGTGCTGCCAAAATTTCTACATATTGTTATTTTCCTAATATGAGGCAACGTATAGAGCAAGTTATCAGATGCTGTACGGTTTGTCAAAAGGTCAAGCTTCAGAATAGGTCATGTCTCAACGTACTACACCCAATAATACCAAAGCAACAAAGGGATCTTGTATCTATAGACACCGCAGGACCTTATCCCCGAGCCTGCGGCGGCGGGTCAAATGCATCATAGCCCTGTATGATGTTTTCAGTAAGTATCTCCAACTATACTCAGTCAAAACAATTAGGTCTGGACCAATTATAAGGTGGATTCTGGAAGACTACGTACCACTTATTGGAAAACCTTGCGAGTACTAACTGATAACGCATCACATTTTACAGGTGACCAATGGAAATCATTTTTGAAATCACGAAACATACATCATATTTTAGTATCCTAGTTCCACCCGGAAGCAATTCCTGTCGAATGGTGCTTTTGTGGATTTAATAGGATAGAATACCTGGGTCTGTTTCAGCATATAGTAAATCACCTACCACACAAATCAACAGGGTACACACTGGCCGAACTTAGTTTGAAAAGGTGGAACTAGATGAATGGGCAAAACTGATACCTAAATTAGGCACAAAGACATTGCCTTAGATGAGAAAGTACAACGAGCGCTAATAACACTGGAAGAGCAAGCTCAATTAAGGAAAGGAATTTATGATAGGAAATTGAAAAACTTAACAGAATTCCAGATTGGACAGGAGGTACTACTAAGAACTCATCCAAAATCATCGGAGTTAAAACCATTGAATAAAAAATGGCAATTGTTGTATGTTGGTCCATATATCATTGTTGACAAGCCACATCATGGGTGCTGCTTGATAGGAAATATAAAAAACGGTAAAATAAAAGGCATGTATCCACATAAAGATTTGCGGAAATTTATTAAATGATAATTTAAGTCTCGTGGTAGGAGGTTTGTCATCCTTTGACGAATAAATCGACAGGCACTCGGTTCCTCTCAAAATATGGGGTACAATACTCATATTTCCGGTACCCTCTCCCTCTTCTACTATCCTGTTTAGCCAAAAAGGAATGTTCAATTTTCTTCTACTCTCTTAACATGCAAAGAATGAGATGCAACCTAGTGAACAGAAATTTTCCATGTATTTTTAATATTGTACTTTCTTAAGACTTAAAATATCTACAGAAGCAAAGGAAACCTTTTGATATT
This sequence comes from Schistocerca piceifrons, assembly GCF_021461385.2. Classification (NCBI taxonomy): domain Eukaryota; kingdom Metazoa; phylum Arthropoda; class Insecta; order Orthoptera; family Acrididae; genus Schistocerca; species Schistocerca piceifrons. The sequence continues at coordinate 338,241,649 of NC_060145.1, read as the reverse complement.
CCTTAAGGAAATACTGAATATACAGCAAGAACCAAAACAACTATACACAATACTGAACGAGTGAAAACTGTTAGATGACGTAGTTATACTACATCGAAGAAAAAACTTGAATATGAGTGATGGAAAAGAAAAGAATTAACAGTGCGTGAGCTTTAAGTGAGAACCATAAGTGGTGAAGTGTACTGAGACATGCAGCCGCACTTAAAGCGAAGCACACATTAAGCATTATGTGTGAGGGGGATAACGATTGATAGTAGGGGCAGAGTATGCAAAATGCAAAGTTGAGTTCAGTGTCCCCTTTAAGTTGGGCAAAGACACTGCGCACTGTGACAGAAACCATTTTAGAATTTAAGCGAATCGGCATCCACTGCGCGCAGCCAACTGGACTAAACAGAAGCAATACAAAATGGAGTACCTATCAGCTGATTACTATAACATAAATCAGTTACACAAACAAAACGAATACAGACATTTATTAACAAGTCACAGACTATACTGTAAAGAGCACTAATTTTAAGTGTATATCATTAGGTTAACCATGTGTAGTTTTAAGAAAAGGAGCACATCAGTGCAAGTAAACCATGAGGAAGCATAGAATAAGCTAAACTTGTGAACTTAACATAGGCTGTTGAATGTACATAGTTATAAATAAGTATAAGCATTCAAAGTAGAAGAGAATATACACAGGAAATGACCTATCCGACTATATACAACAGGATTAAGACAAGTTTAAAAGAGACGTAACAACAAGTACACTTCAAAGAACGTGATTAGCATAGAACTTAAGAACTAAGCGACTTACATACAGCATGTAAGCAAGCAATGATGAGAAAGGTAGAATGAAATATACACATAGAAAAGTGCGTGTGACTGAGACGTAAACTATAAAATAACATATTCTACAAGATTTAGTGAGAGGAGCAGTTGTGCACTTATAGGACACTTCTTCACAGACAACATTAGGAGTAGTGAGCTTAATATACAGGGAGAATACATACCCACTAATTTGCTATTACAGAACTCACTCACGTTAGTTGCTATTAATTACATGGTACCTTTTAGGAAAAGTATAACCAGCAAAATAAAACAACACGCGGGAGATAAGCTCAGTAAATACGAAAACCAACCAATATGCACACAACATAATTTCATGAACTTAAGCAAAATAACTGAGGTAAGTACTGTATGTTTAAAAAGCAATATGGATAAATAAAAGGATTTCACTGCTGGATAATACTAGGAAACAAAAAGAGTGTGAAAGATTTTAGATTCAACTGGAGGTATTAATTAGTTAATCTACGTTTGTGGTGAAATATCATACATGGAATGAAACTGGGAAGAGAATGAAAGTGTATTAAGAATAATATGAGTATATTTATGTTTGTGGGAAGAAATAAATAGGGTGATGGTGCTAGTGTGAGAACCCCACAGGGAATACATGGATATAAATGGAGATTTATGTGGAAGATTTTTCATGAATATTATATGGTGATGAATATGAAGATTAATATTACGGGGGTACCTAGGAAAGGGCCATGAAGGTGACGTAGGAAAGAATAGATTACATAGTTTTAAGTCTTAGAATGAATGACTGTATGAGTGTGGAAAGCGAAGTATGATGATGCATGTACGGTACGTAATTGTAAAAACGAACATCTTGAAGAAGCAGTGAAAGTAAAGAAGAAACAGTGAAGTCAATAGTAATAAAGGTACATGGTACATTTCACATACACCACAGCACAGTGATTTGCTGCACATATATGTAAAACAACTTAGTATGAAAAAGATTTCTTTAGCGACTAACTGTTACAGCATGAGCAACTATAAGGTGAATATAAATGAAAATATGATATACAATTCAGATGAGAGATGAACACTAAATGCAGTGAAACAATATTTTCTACACTGAGTTCTTGACACACACAGAAGTGAAAGCAGTACTTTAACATAAGCATCTTCTTCTTTAGCGGGAATGAATCGTGCGGAATTACACATGACAAAAATGCAGAAAACTACCGGTCGGTGGTAAAACATGTATATCTCGTTGCATTAATAAGGCAGAAATACAGCTTGAAATATGTGTACACGAATGTGAAATATTACAACGGTTAACAAGCAGTGATGAAGTCAGGATTGTCAAGGGATAAAACATTCCCCACACTCGCTCACAAATGAGCACTTGTCAATATTTTACATAGTATGAAGATTCATCAAATGCCAAGGATATAATAAGTACACTAATGACGCACCGCAAGTAGCAGTCCTAGAAGTACCGTATTTACTCGAATCTAAGCCGCACCCGAAATTTGAGACTGGAAATTCAAGGTGAGAGAATAGTTTTAGACCGCCCCTCCAATCGAAAAACAGTTGGTCCATTGTAACGTGAAACACAATTGAGGTCGAATGGATAAAGATACAGCTACAGTAGTTTGGTTCGAGTCGTAAGCTTAACAGTTAAGCTTGACCAGGTAGCCATTGCTATGTCAGGCGCTCCGTCCGTATTTATACGGGTACCCTTCCTTTTTCGCGTGCTTCGTCTGGTTTGAATCGATTGCTTATTTTGCTTTGATCTGATAAGCGCCATTCTCTTTGTTATAGGTGTTTATGTCACTCTAAGCTGAAAATGCATTATTGTACTGTGTCATGCATTGTTTGTTACATTCTGATAATGCGTGTTTACGATCTGTCGGCAAGGCTTGCCTTTGGGCGCGCTACCGCGGCTTACAATTAAAAAAAAAGGGAAAAAAAGAGAGGAATTGTCTCATAAGCGAAACAATGGCGAAAGTCTACTATTTGTTGTTACTTAAACTGCTGCTTTCTTTGATAATGATCAACAAGAACCAAATAATAGACTGCATATGATAGATGATGTTCTGAACGAGAGTTTCGCGAAAATTTTTCTCTGTTTGAAAATCTTTGCAGACGACTCTTTAGTACATTACATTCTGCACAGAAATTAGGGTCATCTTAGATTTAAAAATCTAGTCAGTTGCCGTGCTTAGTTTCTAACTGTATCACTATTCGGCATAAGAATAATACGGATATAAACATGACATGATATGTATATTCTTCCGCGTTTGCTGTTCTAGTTTCGTAGTTTATTAGGCAGACAGGATTTAAATGAAATAGCAGTGAACACGAAAGAATACATGGCATAATGTTTACATTCTTATACCTTTTAATTTATTTACTGACGCAGAGGTTTTGGCGCCAGTATTTATCTTTGTGCCTGCAAAGCATACCTGGCTAGCGCGACATATATTTGACGGCAGAAGTTAGTTGTGGCGACACCTACCAACATATTTCAGAACTTCCGCTTACTTTGCACTCGATTCTAAGCCGCAGGCGGTTTTTTGGATTACGAAAACCGGAAAAAAGTGCGGCTTCGATTCGAGTAAATACGGTAGCTTGATCTCTGAAGCAGACCCTAGCAAATAGTCTTTTTTCATTGTAATGAGCAGGGGTGGAACGTATTTTCTATGTGTAGTTGTGAAGGTAAAAATGCACAGGAGATCGGTCCTGCAAGACAAGAGCAAGAAATGCAAATATTCAGAATAAATGCAAGATTCCTTCCAATTTACTTATCAGTGAGTAAGATGGTGCATGTCATGGAGACCATATATGAAATGTAGATGTGAATTGTACATTTATAGGTCAACTTTATTACTGTCTATATCTATGTAAAATGTATGTACTATTGTGAATTTTATGTGAAACTTTATTCTTGAAGAAGAACCATTTATGTATTTATGTGAAGTGCAACGCAATGGACGAGTAAAATACTCGCACGTGTGAAGTGATAACAAAAATAGTAAGGCCTGGTAATAGTGAAAATAGTGGTTGATCCATGATAAGAGTAAACGCTACAGTCTAGCACAGTGAATACAGTGAGTGTGATGGATGTGCGATGGAGAAATCAGAGGAAATCCATATAACCACTAATTGATGTGTGAGGACCGCCGAGGTACAATGCACATCAGAAGATAATGCCGAGTCCTACAGTGGGGCCCTTACCTTCAATTTCATGGTCAAAAACTTCGTCCAGGTGTGAGATGAGGTATTGCTGTTATTCGGGTTGAGTGTTGGAGCTGAATCCATCGTATCCAGTTTTCAGACTGGAGGGCATATACAACACCGACTTCATAAGCCTGGAACGACATTACAATGGATGCGCGGGCAGTGCTGGTGCTCACATGGTGCTTGGATCATTGCGACGGGCGTTAAACAATGAGCTGCTGCTGGCCATAAGTACAGCGAACAATGAAATAGCATGTGCCGAAAGGACCCTTTCACAGAATTGCCAGTGAACCGAAAGCAAGAGAGAAAAACATTTATTAAAACAGGGTGGAAGGACGATTAAGGAAATTAAAAATTTTCCCCTGTTCACACCATACAGCTTAACAAATGTTAGGATAAATAACAGACTAAGACGTTAGCACAACATAGATTTGCAGTTATGTAATATAAGTATGTGTGAATGCATGTATGTGTATGAATTTGCAATGGTCAAAGAAATGAAGCTTTGTAGATATACTTGTAGTGGCATAACGGTACTAAAACTCCATTGACTTTCACCAAGTGACCAAACTATGAACCACAATGTAAATAAGGCTACTATATACTGTCTCCCTAAATAGAGACTTATTTATGACAGGAGGGCATTTGTGATGTTCTTTCTGGATTTCTTGCTTTTATGTTTTCGTTTCTTGAAAGGCAAAGAGAAAAGGTGAATTGGTAGTCCAGCGTAGAGCCTGCCGCCTACTGCAACGTATTTTTGATTTTCAAACGTTAAAAAACATGACGTGTTTTTCCTGTTCCTCGGTAAGAGGAAGGACTCGCTGTCTGCTAATGAATGAAGGTAGACGCACGTTATTTTAGAGCGTAATCAGAGGTAGCTATTTTAGTTATGTGAATAAGTGAAAACAATGTAGTATTATTGTACTAACTGGAAGATTGTATGAGTCATTATTCCAAGCAGTACTGTAATAAGACGAACTGAAGCTCACCTGTGTACTTCAGAGTATTCATGAAGATCCATTTAACGCAACATGGACACAGTCAAGATTTTGTAGGTGGATATGGCGATCAGATGTAGTGTTATTAATTGGTAAGCACTAATCTACAGCAAGAAAAGGACTATTATGTCCATGCAAAACTGATATTAACTAATAAGAATTCATTTACAGGCATGGCCCAGCTTATTGTGCTTGTCCGAGTGCCAAAAAATTAATCTCATTGATTAACATTTTTATTATATTATAAGTGATAGATGTTCTGTATCTCTCTAAACACCACATAATCAGAGGGATGGGGAAGTTCAATATCAGAGATCATAGACTAGCATCATATTTGTGTAGAGTTAACATGGGAAAAGGAGGAGTTGCAACATACGTAAAATGTTGATACAATGTCAAAAATATTGACATAAATAGCTTTTGTGTTGATCAGAACCCAGACGCAAGTGCTTGTAAGTTGTTGCTGCAGGACAGTTCTCCGATAATTGTAAGAGTTTACAGATCACCTCTAGGAAACTTTTAAGTTATTTATGAGAATTCTAGATGCATTACTGAGCTATATATCAGATAAGAAGAAACAGTAGTTTGTGGAGATTTCAGTATCGATCTCTTAGAAGATACAGACAGGAAAGGTGAACAAGAACCACTATTTGGGCGTTTCAATCTAATTTCAGCAGTCAGCTTTCCAACATACGTACCACAAGATAGTAGGACACTGATTGATCATATTTTTATAAACAGTGCTCCAGCTGAAACAATTAATTTACAACCAGTAAGCTAATGGACTATCTGATCATGATGCACATTTAATAGAAATACACAATGGGTACCTTACAATCCTTAGGCAGGCTCATACAATGTGGAGAGGCTTATGAATGAGAATAAGATAGAATATTTTAAGAATAAGTTAAAAGGAACGGTATGGGATGAGTTATACATAGCAAGAGATGCTAATGCCAAAGTCAATTTATTTCATGGTAAATTTGTGTCAATATTTGGAAGTTACTGTCTAAAAATTACCCAGAAGATCCATGTTAAAAAAATAAGCTGTGGATAAATAACAGAATTAAAATCTCATGTAAGAGGGAGAGGGGAATTTATTTAAATGCCTGAGTAAGTCAGAATTCAACATTACTTGTATATTACAAAATATATTGCAGAATTTTAAGGAAGTCACTAAAATGTCCAGTAGTATGCATTTCCCGACAGAATGTCCAGTAGTATGCAGACAGAAATAAATGATGCACACAGTAAGATTAAAACTATATGGGACATTGTCAAATGGGAGACAGGACAGCCAGTCCGTCTACAAGGCACCACATCAAAGAAATGACAAGGTGGTTGCTGATAATTCACAAGTTGCAAGTATTTTAAACAATCACTTTCTAAATGTAGTGGCAAAAATAAGATACAACATTTCAGTCCATTAAAATTGCTACACCAAGAAGAAATGCAGATGATAAACGGATATTCATTGGACAAATATATTAAATTAGAACTGACATGCGATTACATTTTCACACAATTTGGGTGCAATAGATCCTGAGAAATCAGTACCCAGAACAACCACCCCTGGCTGTAATAGTGGCCTTGATATGCCTGGGCATTGAGTCAAACAGAGCTTGGATGGCATGTACAGGTACAGCTGCCCATGTAGCTTCAACATGATACCACAGTTCATCAAGAGTATTGACTGGTGTATTGTGATGAGACAGTTGCTCGGCCACCATTGACCAGACATTTTCAATTGGTGAGAGATCTGGAGAATGTGCTGGCCAGGGCAGCAGTCGAACATTGTCTGTATCCAGAAAGGCCCGTACAGGACCTGCAACATGCGATCGTGCATTATCCTGCTGAAATGTAGGATTTCGCAGGGATTGAATGAAGGTTAGAGCCACGGGTCGTAACACATCTGAAATGTAACGTCCACTGTTCAAAGTGCCGTCAATGTGAACAAGAGGTGACCGAGACGTGTACCCAATGGCACTCCATACCATTACGTCGGGTGATACACCAGTATGGCAATGACAAATACACGCTGTGCGTTCACCGCGATGTCACCAAACACGGATGCGACCATCATGATGCTGTAAACAGAACCTGGATTCATCCGAAAAAATATGTTTTGCCATTCGTGCACCCAGGTTCGTCATTGAGTACACTATCACAGGCGCTCCTGTCTGTGATGCAGCGTCAAGGGTAATCGCAGCCATGGTCTCCGAGCTGATACTCCATGCTGCTGCAAACGTCGTCGAACTGTTTGTGCAGATGGTTGTTTGTCTTGCAAACGTCCCCATCTGTTGACTCAGGGATTCAGACATGGCTGCACGATCCGTTACAGCCATGAGGATAAGATGCCTTTCATCTCGACTGTTACTGATACGAGGCCGTTGGGATCCAGCACGGCGTTCCGAATTACACTCCTGAACCCACCGATTCCATATTCTGCTAACAGTCATTGGATCTCGACCAACGCGAGCAGCAATGTCGCGATACGATAAACCGCAATCGCGATAGGCTACATTCCGACCTTTATCTAGGTTGGTAACATGAAGGTACGCATTTCTCCTCCTTACACGAGGCATCACAACAACGTTTCACCAAGCAACGGCGGTCAACTGCTGTTTGTGTATGAGAAATTGGTTGGAAACTTTCCTCGTGTCAGCACGTTGTAGGTGTCGCCATCGGCGACAACCTTGTGTGAATGCTCTGAAAAGCTAATCATTTGCATATCACAGCACCTTCTTCCTGTCGGTTAAATTTCGCGTCTGTAGCACATCTTTGTGGTGTAGCAATTTTAATGGCCAGTAGTGTATATAAAATATTAAAAATGTCATGCCATAGAACTTCAAGCATCCTTCACTGAAATTAATAAAATTCTTAAAATCGAAAGCTCATGTGGTGATGTGGTGATGTTGGGATTTTAAACAAAATTCTGAAAATTTGTTGCAGCTTAATAAATAATGTTCTTAGTGATATATGCAATACATCACAGGCACATGGAATTTGTCTAGACAGGTTAAAATAGGAGGCCATTAAACCTCTTCATTAGAAAAGTGGCAAGACAGACTTGCAAAATTATTGTCCAGTTTCCTTATTGACATCTTTTTCCAAAATATTAAAAAAAAAAAGCAATGTACTTGAGAATAGTCTCTCATGTAAGGAGAAACAATATACTTAGCATGTCACGCTCTGGATTCCACAAGGGTTGCTCAACTGAGAGCCTTAAATAATATATCGAGCAAGGTGGCGCAGTGGTTAGCACACTGGACTCGCATTCGGGAGGACGACGGTTCAATCCCGTCTCCGGCCGTCCTGATTTAGGTTTTCCGTGATTTCCCTAAATCGTTTCAGGCAAATGCCGGGATGGTCCTTTGAAAGGGCACGGCCGATTTCCTTCCCAATCCTTCCCTAACCCGAGCTTGCGCTCCGTCTCTAATGACCTCGTTGTCGACGGGACGTTAAACACTAACCACCACCACCACCTTAAATAATAAAATATCACCTGTTGGTATTCTTTGTGCTCCTTCCAAGGCCTCAGATTGTGCAGATCATGTTACTCTCCTGGAAAAACTTGAGTTTTATGGAACTGATGGCTTTACACAAAACTGGTCTGAATCATACTAACAAACAGAATGCAAAAGCTTGTGCTGAATACTTCAGACAATGTCAGAAGGGTAGAAAATTTTAGTGAGTGGGAGAAATCACAGAGGACGTCACTGATATATAAAAATATGATCTTAGAAATAACAAAAGACAGGGAATGTAGACTCCTTGACCTGTCAGCTTGATGTTTACTCTTTATGTCAGGTATGTCAAACGCTATTAAGAATTGTCACTGCCTAAAATTTTACAGCAGTAACAGACATGATAAACCGTGTACTGTGTTATATGACATACTTCAGATTTGATCTTATTAACTGAAAGCGTGTCACTGCTACAGAGGTGCATAATGTAAGTGCACTTATATTACTGCTATTATATGTACAGTTATCGTTTTGTAGAAATTGATGTACATACAGTTGTTTGTTCCTCTGTATTACATGCCAGTGATTAAGGGTTATAATCTGAAACTTGGTTTTGACAAATAAAACAATTCCAGTGCAGCTCATTGGATATAGACGATGTTCTTTAATAAAAAATATTCTCCCGTTCACAATAGTTCCCTTTAGCAGCTATACACTGGCAGAGTCGTCGTTCCTAGTCTTTGTAGCAGTGCTGAAAGGCTTCAGTTGGTAGGACCTTTAATTTGTCAGTCGTTCTTTTGAATGTTCTCCAGAGGCCCAATATAACAGCCTTTTTTTTACATTTTTCAATTTTGTGGGAAGAAAAAGTCACAAGGACTCTGGTGAGGTGAAGTTGTTCATGGTCATTGACAGTCCTCTCAAGATGATCAACATATATGCTTCTTTGATTGTTCTCCTGCTCAGTGTTTAACAGGTCATCCATCATCCTTCCAGTTAAACATTGATTGATCTCATAAGAGCATGCACACGTTCAACGTTTTCATCAGTTTTTGAAGTTTAATGTCTCTCTAAGTAAGATTCATCTTCAATATGTTCTCGGCCTTCCAAAAATGATAAGGGATGTTCTCTGTAGGTCTGTTTCAACATGGTTGCACTCTTCGATTCCCCAAGTTGAACACAAAATCTGATGGCATAATGTTGCTCTAAATTCTGCTGTTCCATTTTCGTAACATACAACAAAAACACAACTTCACTGATGGTGCTCTCAAAAATCATGTGATAGCTGTACAGAACTGAAATGGACTGAACATCTGGAAGGGATTAACATGTTGGTCTACACAAGTAGAACAACACAGCACTGCCAGATCACTCACAGAGTTGCCAGTCTCATTACTTTCCTCAAACTACTCTTACAGCTGTTTGTATTGAACAGACACCAATATTTCAATCAAACGATTGTATATGACATATGATGTGATAATGAGGATTCTATTCTGTTCTATAAAGCCAAGAATGCCATTATCTTGTGTAATGAATTAATTAAAAAGTGGATGAGCAGTGTAGATGATAAACATAAAGCACAGAAAGAGGAATGTTCTTATACTGGCTTACAGACGAAAAGCATCTGACCAAACTACTCGGAGTTTAAATTTCAGTTGTTTCGGATATCTAGAAATCATCATGAGGTGACTGTTAACGACGGAAAAAATTCCTCATTTCATTCAGATAAATATACAGTCCAAGAAGAGGTAGCATCTACACTGCGAAAAGTTAAGTTTTGAAGTTTTCTTGCAACAAATGGGTAACCACTGTCCAACAATGTACTTTTGGAGCTGTACCACCACGTCTGTCAAGATCATCAATGTTTTGCTTGCTGTCATCTGGAGCCACAGCAACAGAATGTGATACCTAATGACACCCTAGACCAGCAAGACATGCATACCATTCGTGACTGGAACAAAAGACATTGCACAACATATGTACTTTCTACCAATCAGCAATACTTTTCATTTACGTAGGAAGAGACACGAAGGTTGGTAGTAATCAAATTATAAAAGTAAAAAATCACAGATTTTTTAATATTAAAATTAGACAGCTTTTTTTACAATATATACAATGTGTATCATTCAAATTACATAAAATATGTCAATTTGATTGATGAATAAAACAGCAATCAGAGAAAAAGAGATAGTAAATAGAAGTGACAACATTCTTTTGTATAGAACTTAATACATATCACTCTTCACAGGTGACTGTTCATATTCAAAATCTTAATTCCATAGTGAGATCTTGTTTGTTGTCTATGGTTATGATACAATATCAACAAAAAAGAAAGGAACATTCACCAAGTCAAAAGCCAAACAGCACTCGAAGGTCATCCAGTGACAATTTTTCTTTGCGCCTTTGTTTGGCACCAGTTAACACTTCGGATGCTAGTGCTAATTTATTATCTTGCATTTTCTTTATTCTTGCTTCTATTGTTTCCTCACAAAAGAACCTACAGAAAAAAGAGATATTAGTACACTGAAATCAAGTTACACCATATGAATTAAACCCTGCAAATTTTGCATTTAATTTATACAGCTGGAAAGTATTGCAAATGGAAACTTAAAAGACGCACACATGTTGAATTTAAATTTACAGGACCAGATATTCATAAAGAATCTACTTTACATATGTTCCAAGAAATGTTGGTAGCTGGAAACATACCATAGCAAAAGGAAATTGAAATGCAAAGAAGTTTTCATAATTTCCCTGAAATTTATTAACCAGAACTTTTATAAAAAGATTCATTTATTTAGTGAGTTAGCAACAAAGTTTCTTATTATTATACACAATGGGGGTTTCCTTATTTCAATGCATGGGCACTACTGTACAATATTGTGGCTGTATTTGACCTAGAGCTATCTTCATATCCACAACCACTTTGCTGCATTATATGTGGGTATGACAACCAACACACACACACACACACACACACACACACACACACACACACACACACACACACCTCACCTCAGTCTCTGGCTGCTGACATCAGACTGTGAGCAGCACTGCACAACAGGAGAAGTAACCGTGTGTTGGGGGTAAGGAGCAAGCTGAGGTAGGGAGGGAGGGGAAGGGATAGCAGGGTGGGGGTGGGGGACAGTGAAGTGCTGCTTGTGGGAGCATACAGAGATTGGGGAGTGCAGTTGGGAGGTTAGATGGAGGGCAGAGGACAGCAGAAATGACTGTGGATGTGCTGGTGGATAAAGGGCTGTGTAGTGCCAGAATGGGAACAGGGAAAGGGCTAGGTGGATAATGACAATGACTAACGAATGTTGAAGACAGAAGGGTTACAGGAACGTAGGATATATTGGAGGGAGAGCTACCACCTGCAAATTCAGAAAAGGTGGATGTGGTAGTGGGAAGGATTGAGGAGGCAGAAGCTGAGAAGCAGTCACTGAAATGGAGAATGTCAGGTTGGGCAGTATGCTTAGCAGCTGGGCGACTGGGTGGTCCAAAGTTTCTTGGTCACAGTTCGTCAGTGGCTATTCATGCAGACAGACAGCTTGTTGGTTGTCATGCAGCATAGTGGTTGGATCTTAACTTGTAGATCACATGATTGGTTTCGCAGATAGCTTTCCCTTTGATGGGATATGTGATGCTTGTGACAGAACTCGAGTAGGTGGTGGTGGGAGGATGTATGGGACAGGTCTTGCATCTAGGACTATTACATGAATAAGAGCCATGAGAGAAGGGGTTGGGAGCAGGGGTTGTGTAGGAATGGACAAGGACATTGTGTGGGTTCGGTGGGCGATGAAATGCCACTGAGGAAGGGTTGGGAAGGATAGTGGGTAGGAGGGCACAACAAGACGAATGACATGGCCACTATCCTTCCCACCCCTCCCACAGTGGTATTCTGCTGCCCTACACAACATCCTTGTTCATCCCTAAACAACCCCTGCTCCCAGTCCCTTGCTTCATATCCATGTAATAGACCTAGATGCAAGACTTGTTACATGCATCCTATCCTCCCATCACCACATACTCCAGTCATGTGATCTACAAGGTAAGCTACAATCACTTTGCTGCATTCTATGTGGGCATGTCAACCAACAAGCTCGCTGTCCGCATGAAGGGCCACTGACAGAAACAGCTGGACCATCCAGTTGCCCAGCTGCTGAGCACACTGCCCAACCTGACATACAGGGTGTCCAGAAAAGGACCCACTGATTTAAAAATTAAATATCTCGAAAACAAAGATCGATAGAGGAATGCAGTAAACGGTATGTTTATTGTGAAAGCTGTAAGAAGTTTATACAGCAGTTTGAAATAATAGTTACAAAAGCTGCTAACAGATGGTGCTGTAATCACCATACGTAATGCCTAGTATAAATAGTGATCCGAAACCCAGAGCGATCAGTTCCATTATTGAAACGTGAAAGGAGGTTAGCGTACTGAAGGAAGAGATTAAAACCATGTACTCCATTGAACAATGCGTTTTTCTGGTGCTAGAGTACCACAGGTTAGAAGAGAGTCCTAAGGCAACAAGGCGAAGTTTTCAAGCACGATTTAATGTTCTAAAAGGACCCGATGCAAAAACCATTCATACGCTCTTTGCAAAATTTCAACGAACTGGCAGCATAACTGATGATCTAGTGGGGCATGTTGGCCGCAAGCAAACCGCAGTTACGCCTGAAAATATCGCCACAGTTTCTGGAATTATTCAGCAAAATCCAATGGTCATCCGTCTGTAGAATTGCATCTGAGACTGGTTTGAAGCGTTCCAGCATGCAGAAAATACTGGGAAAGAGCCTACACATGTTTCCATTCAAAATTCAAATGCACCAGGCCATACCCGTACGAGCTGTGCAACAAAGGGTTGCCTTTGCTAATCAGATGCTCACAATGATTGATAGGGAAGGATTTGATGTTGGCTGCATCTGGTTTACAGATGCAGCACCTTCCACCTGAATGGATATGTGAATAAGCAGAACTGGCGATTTTGGGGTTCCGAAAAGCCATATTGGTGTGAAGCAAAACCCCTGTATTCTCCTAACGTTACTGTGTGGGCTGCAGTATGCAGCAGATGCATTATTGGCCCTTTTTTCATTCGAGAAACGGTCACTGGTGCACGTTACGTTGCAATTTTGGAACAATTTGTTGCCACACAGCAAGCGTTAAAGGATCAACCTGGTACTGAATGGTTTATGCAAGATGGAGCCCGACCACATCGGACCGAACAAGTGTTTCGCTTTCTTGAGGAATACTTCGGGAATCGAGTCACTGCTTTGGAATATACCAAATTTACTGGTGCAGGCATGGATTGGCCTCCATATTCCCCGGGTCTGACTCCCTGTGACTTTTTTTTGTGGGGCACAGTGAAAGACATGGTCTACCCGAAGCATCCCGCCACGCTGAACGAGCTTGAATCAGCGATCTCTGTGGCGTGTGAATCCATTTCGGTTGAGACACTACGAAATGTGATGGCGAATTTCATTCTTCGTTTGCGCCATCTCTGTAGTGCCAATGGTGAACATTTTGAAAACATTGTGATGTGATTGTTTGCAAAGATTGTTTTCATACGATTATTTCACTCATGTATGCTGATATGAGCTGTACAGCGTACAGCGCCCTCTGTTAGCAGCTTTTGTAACTATTATTTCAAACTGCCTTATAAACTTCTTACAGCTTTCACAATAAACATACCGTTTACTGCATTCCTCTATCGATCTTTGTTTTCGAGATATTTAATTTTGAAATCAGGGAGCCCTTTTCTGGACACCCTGTACTTCATTTCAGTGTCTGCTACACAGCATGTGCCATCTGGATCCTTGCCACCAACACCAGATTTTCTGAATTACACAGGTGGGAACTCTCCCTGCAATATACCATACAGTCTTGTAACACTCCTGGCCTTAGCCTTCATTAGTCATTGTCCTTGTCCTTACCCACCCAGCCCTTTTCTTGTTCCCATTCCAGTGCTAAACTGTCCTCTGTCCTATCAACACACCCACAGCGTTTCTACTTCTCTCCTTTTCTGCTGCCCCTTCGCCTAACCTACTGACTGCAGCCAGCTGCTCTATCCTCCCCCAGTTCCTGTATGCTCCCACAACACCACTTTACTGTCTACCACCCCCATCCTGCTATCCCTCCCCCTCCATGCCCCATTCCCCCTTACCACCACCACCACCAAATTGCTTCATCCATTATGCGCTGCTACCAGTCTTGACTCAGCAGCCAGAGACTGTTTGTGTGTGTTTTGTGTATTTCTGCTGAAGGCCTTTTTGGCCAAAAGTTTACTTGAAGACAGTCTTTTTGTTGTGTCTATCTGTGACTCAGCATCTCCTTTATATGGCTAGTAGCAAGTATACTTTTCATCATATTGCAAATTTTTAATTTCTTTTGCTTTCTTATAAAACAAGGGAATAAGTTCTTAGTACACTAGTTTCCCTGCAGGCATTCAACACAGTTAAGTTTTTTGTGTTTTTGCTTCCTGCCAGCTATTGATTTCAGGATGCGCGGCTCAGATTGGTTTCTCCACTATTTTCCCATTGAAATTTAGTACTTCATCAATTGTTATTCTCTTTGGATAGAGATAGATAGATAGATAGAGAGAGAGCGAGAGAGTTGCAGTACTGTAGCTAGTGTCACATGTTATGTACACTTGTTTTCAAATGGTTTGTCCACTGCTGTTCAACATCTTTTCTGTTAGGTACTCTATGATCTGTCTTTATATAGTTACTTATATTCTTTCTGACTTTCACATCAATTTATTTCACTTACTTGTATATGTGAACAGGTTTCTTTTGGCCAACACGATACACCCTGTCACAAGCTTGTGCTTCAAGTTGAGGGTTCCAATGAACGTCGAAGAGAAAGAGGTGGTTTGCACCAACCAGATTTAAGCCAACTCCCCCAGCAGTCAATGACAGAAGCATAACCTGAAAAGGAAATACGTAAAATAAGTAGCGACATTGCTAGTACATCCAATGACAATTGAAAGCCACAGCCCCCACCACAGCTTGTCAACCTTGATGGGCCAAGATGATGACAACTTATTAAACAGCAGTAACGGAGCCAGCACAAGTTGCAAAATACTGTTTTCCATTGCCATGCAGTTTGCACCCAACAAAGAAATTTCATTTTAAAGAAACATTCTAACATGTATAATGCACCCATCATTTGTACAACAAACCTAAGGAAAAGTATCATTAGGCAAACAATATAGAAAGCAATGCATCTGTACGTAGTCTAGAAATGACTATAGTCATGCAAGACAATAAAAGTTGCAGAAAGACAGACCCTCTCTAAATATACTTCATTTAACTCAGAATGCACAGAAACTTTTTCTGTCACTGCAATCCTGTGTGTATTGTTGCAAAGCCAAATGGGGGGAAAAATTGTACTTACATGTGAAAGTTATTGCACTGTCTTTTACAAATTATTTTGTATATAAACTCAGAAAGATACACTCCATTTTTATATACTGTAAAAAGTATCAACAGATCATATGATAGGAAGATTTACATATTCAGATTTTATTTCTTTATTTGCTATGTTCAGGTACTTTTGTTATTAGAATGACTACCACATTGGCCAACAGAAATTTGAATGAAAATTTATTCTTCATGTTTTCATTCATTGACATTCAGAAGCATATTATTTTGTCTTTAAAAATAGTTATTAGATAAAAGAAAGTTGTTAAAATTTAGTGTGGAATTTACACAAGCACCGTTTGTAGTCATTGTGTGAAGATTTTGTGAATACTAGTAACAGTGTCACAAGCTTTAATGGGAATTGTTGCTAACAATATATTTCATTGAAAGCAACAGTGATACTAATACAGTACTACCTCATCATGAATGTAACTTATGCTTGGAAAAGAGTAACATACACTGCTATACACACAGAAACAAAATTTAAGAAATCTGATCTGAAGGAATGACTCAGCGGCAGGGTTGCAATGGAATGTCACTATCAGCACAATGACACCACTGCTGTTATGAAAGGTGCCTTGTTCTGCTCATAGTTTGGTTGGAATCCAAACTGCCAATAGCCAAGATTGGCACTCAACATACACAAAAAAGATAACTGGGGTATTATTGAAATATCATGTAAAATGACATTAGCTCAGATGTAAATTTGAAATCGAAAGGTTATAAGTTTTCCCAAGAAATGTAACAACAAAAGTAAACACATTTTCTCTGCTTTACTGCTTTTAGATTAAAATTTTGTGTACAGTACAGAAGGAGTCATCCAGAAGAAACAGTTTTACTTATTTTTGAATATTAAATATACTGCACTATTGAACATTAAGTAAGAATCTAGTTGCTACCATATAGTTGATAATTATTTGAATAACATTAATGACAGTTTTTCATGCTAGTGTGTCTTAACATTGTTGACTGCATGATAAGGAACCAACTTTGATCAATATTAATTTGTTTATGTTGTAATATGCATTTCTCAGTCATTATGTTATCATTGTTAAGTATCATGCATAATATATTAAATAAAAGCAATATCTCTGTTAAATTTTAGTTCTTCGTGTAAATGCCTTTTCCAAGCATTACAGATTTGAAGCCATATTTTTTTAATTAATCAATAAATTTATGCCTTACAGTTTCACTTATGTCACTGATGTTTAACGACAGCAGCTATTAATTTTTTTTCCTTTACGTAGAATTCAAGCAAACTGGGTTTTCCATGATTTTATAAATTCAAATTACAGTAATGTAAATGGTTTACTAGATCTATACAGAGGAGAAAGAAAACTGGCATTCTGCGGATCAGAGTGTGGAATGTCAGGTCCCTTAATTGGGCAGGTAGGTTAGAAAACTTAAAAAGTGAAATGGATAGGTTAAAGTTACATATAGTGGGAATTAGTGAAGTTCCGTGGCAGGAGGAACAAGACTTTTGGTCAGGTGAATACAGGGTTATAAATACAAAATCAAACAGGGGTAATTCAGGAGTAGGTTTAATAATGATTAAAAAAAAATAGGAGTGCGGGTAAACTACTACAAACAACATAGTGAACGCATTATTGTGGCCAAGATAGACATGAAGCCCACACCTACTACAATAGTACAAGTTTATATGCCAACTAGCTCTGCAGATGATGAAGAAATTGAAGAAATGTATGATGAGATAAAAGAAATTATTCAGGTAGTGAAGGGAGACGAAAATTTAATAGTCATGGGTGACTGGAATTCGAGAGTCGGAAAAGGGAGAGAAGGAAACATAGTAGGTGAATATGGATTGGGGGAAAGAAATGAAAGAGGAAGCTGTCTGGTAGAATTTTGCACAGAGCATAACTTAATCATAGCTAACACTTGGTTCAAGAATCATAAAAGAAGGTTGTAGATGTGGAAGAATCCTGGAAATACTAGAAGGTATCAGATAGATTATATAATGGTAAGACAGAGATTTAGGAACCAGATTTTAAATTGTAAGACATTTCCAGGGGCAGATGTGGACTCTGGCCACAATCTATTGGTTATGAGCTGTAGATTAAAACTGAAGAAACTGCAAAAAGGTGGGAATTTAAGGAGATGGGATCTGGACAAACTGATTAAACCAGAGGTTGTACAGAGTTTCAGGGAGAGCATAAGGGAACAATTGTCACAAATGGGGGAAAGAAATACAGTAGAAGAAGAATGGGTAGCTCTGAGGGATGAAGTAGTGAAGGCAGTAGAGGATCAAGTAGGTAAAAAGACGAGGGCTAGTAGAAATCCTTGGGTAACAGAAGAAATATTGAATTTAATTGATGAAAGGAGAAAATATGAAAATGCAGTAAATGAAGCAGGCAAAAAGGAATACAATCGTCTCAAAAATGAGATCAACAGGAAGTGCAAAATGGCTAAGCAGGGATGGCTAGAGGACAAACGTAAGGATGTAGAGGCTTCTCTCACTAGGGGTAAGATAGATACTGCCTACAGGAAAATTAAAGAGACCTTTGGAGAAAAGAGAACCACTTGCATGAATATCAAGAGCTCAGATGGAAACCCAATTCTAAGCAAAGAAGGGAAAGCAGAAAGGTGCCCAAGGAGTATAGAGTGTGTCTATACAAGGGCGACGTACATGAGGACAATATTCTGGAAATGGAAGAGAATGTAGATGAAGATGAAATGGGAGATACGATACTGCGTGAAGAGTTTGACAGAGCACTGAAAGACCTGAGTCGAAACAAGGCCCCGGGAGTAGACAACATTCCATTAGAACTACTGACAGCCTTGGGAGAGCCAGTCCTGACAAAACCCTACCATCTGGTGAGCAAGATGTATGAGACAGGCGAAATTCCCTCAGACTTAAAGAAGAATATAATAATTCCAATCCCAAAGAAAACATGTGTTGACAGATGTGAAAATTACTGAACTATCAGTTTAATAAGTCACAGCTGCAAAATACTAACGCGAATTCTTTACAGACGAATGGAAAAGCTGGTAGAAGCTGACCTCGGGGAAGATCAGTTTGGATGCTGTAGAAATGTTGGAACACGTGAGGCAATACTGACGCTACGACTTATCTTAGAAGAAAGATTGAGGAAAGGAAAACCTACGTTTCTAGCATTTGTAGACTTAGAGAAAGCTTTTGACAATGTTGACTGGAATACTCTCTTTCAAATTCTGAAGGTGGGAGGGGTAAAATACAGGGAGCAAAAGGCTATTTACAATTTGTACAGAAACCAGATGGCAGTTGTAAGAGTCGAGGGGCATGAAAGGGAAGCAGCGGTTGAGAAGGGAGTGAGACAGGGCTGTAGCCTCTCCCCGATGCTAATCAATCTGTATATTGAGCAAGCAGTAAAGGAAACAAAAGAAAAGTTCGGAGTAGGTATTACATCGATGGAGAAGAAATAGAAACTTTGAGGTTCGCCGATGACATTGTAATTCTGTCAGAGACAGCAAAGGACTTGGAAGAGCAGCTGAATGGAATGGACAGTGTCTTGAAAGAAGGATATAAGATGAACATCAACAAAAGCAAAACGAGGATAAAGGAATGTAGTCGAATTAAGTCGGGTGATGCTGAAGGAATTAGATTAGGAAATGAGACACTTAATGTAGTAAAGGAGTTTTGCTATTTGGGGAGCAAAATAAGTGATGATGGTGAAAGTAGAGAGGATATAAAATGTAGACTGGCAATGGCAAGAAAAGCGTTTCTGAAGAAGAGAAATCTGTTAACATCGAGTATTGATTTAAGTGTCAGGAAGTCGTTTCTGAAAGTATTTGTATGGAGTGTAGCCATGTATGGAAGTGAAACATGGACGATAAATAGTTTGGACAAGAAGAGAATAGAAGCTTTTGAAATGTGGTGCTACAGAAGAATGCTGAAGATTAGATGGCTAGATCACATAACTAATGAGGAGGTATTGAATAGAATTGGGGAGGAGTTTGTGGCACAACTTGACTAGAAGAAGGGACTGGTTGGTAGGACATGTTCTGAGGCATCAAGGGATCACAAATTTAGCATTGGAGGGCAGTGTGGAGGGTAAAAGTCGTAGAGGGAGACCAAGAGATGAATACACTAAGCAGATTAAGAAGGAGGTAGGTTGCAGTAAGTACTGGGAGATGAAGAAGCTTGCACAGGATAGAGTAGCATGGAGAGTTGCATCAAACCAGTCTCAGGACTGAAGACAACAACAACAACAACAACAAAAACAACATACAGAAGCCATCAAAATCAGTCAAAATCCTTTCTTACTTTGTAATTTACATCACAATTAACAAGTATGAAAGATCCCACATGGGATTTACTTTTTCTGCAATGTTCCCTAGCTACAGTGCAATTTTCAGTTTTATTTCGAATTTTAAACAAATCTGCAGTTAACTAATGTTCATTCAGACAGTTTGTCAAGTTTATGACTTCTCTTATAGTGAGCAGTCAGCATTTACAACATTTACGTTATGGTACACACAATACACATTCGGTACTATTATGCTTCTGAAACTTTTAATATCCAGTAAAAATTAATCACTTTGAGGATGTGGTGGCCACCATACCAGCTGTAATGAATTAAGTTTTCACAGATAGGCATATACAGTCACAGCAGTGGCATCTGACATGACCAGAAATATCAGCAATATGCCAAACTCACAAAGTAAGAGATGTCAAATGACAGCAACTCCAGAATGCCTTGACAGGAATGGGTCAAAATAATTTCCTTTACACCATTCCTGCCACAATGGACACTTGCTCCATCTTTCTGCACCAGTTCAGACAAGTATCCCTTTCCCTGGCTGAAACGCAGTACCACATCCTATTTCTCAAATGCTGCCTAAACCATGGAATCCCCCCAAACGGCCTACCGGTAAAGATTCCTTTCTCTGGATCCCACCCTTCCTTTCACAATGACCTACATCTTTTCAGATTCTGCCAATCCCTGGCCCTCACAAACATGGTACTGCAAAAACACATCATCACGACACAGGCATCCCAGAACCACATCTGCTTCCTCCACAAGATTCTACTACTCTGCAATCCCTACTACATACATCACATCTCTGAAATTGAATCCCTTCCTCACCAGCACCTGGAGGAGCATCCCATACACCACCTACATGATTTATCCAAACTGCTGACATCCTACTGCCACCTCGGAGCACCACTATCCAACCCCTATCGTACTCACAGTGTTTAACACTGTTGTTAACCTGTCCACCAAAACTCTGAGCTCCACAGAAGTTTCAGTCCTATCCAAAGGTCTCACCTTTAACCCTACTCCTAAATTTAACCATGCTGGACTTGTCAAAGACCTACTCTTCTCCTCACGATCCCTGCAATGGAAGCACTTCTTTGCCGCCAATCCCTCCAACCAAAACCATCCTAATTCCAACACTGAACCCTGTTTCTTCCAGTTCATACCATCACCTAATCGTGATCCACCCCCACTACCTCCTAACAACCCACCGGTAACCTTCCAGGAATTCCTTACCTCCAACTTGGCCTCACCATCTTTCCCCAGGTCCCTTCCTCAGAACACCAACCTTTTAGCAGAAAGAAGAACAGCCATACACAACCTCAAAACAAATCCCGACCTAATCACCCAACCCACAGACAAAGGTTCCATCACTGTTGTGATGAATCGCAGTGACTTCTTGGCAGAAGGCCTCTGCCAATTGTCGATTCTTTTTCCACCTATGAACTTTGCCAGAGTGATCCCGTTCCAGAAGTCCAATAAAAACTCCAGTCCCTGCTTAAGGCCTTACGCCCTTCCCAGGTCATCTCCCCTGAATCCATTTCCCTCTTCACCCCTATGATACCACCCCCCCCCCCCCCCCCACACACACACACACCTTCTACATGCTCCCCAAAATCACAAACCCAACAATCCTGGATGCCCCATTTTGGCTAGTTATTGTGCCCCACTGAAAGAATTTCAGCTCTCATTGATTAATATTCCACCCCCCCCCCCACACCTTTCCCAGATCCCTATTCATTACTGTTGATGCTATGTCCTACACACCAGCATCCCTCATGCCCATTGTCTTACCGCAACTGAACACTACCTTTCCCAATGTTCTTAAGACTCCAAACACACTACCTCATTCCTCACACATCTTGCTAAGTTTATCCTAACCGACAACAACTTCTCATTTTGAAGGGAAGGTGTATAAACAAATACGTGTCACAGCCATGTGCACCTGCGTGGCACCCTCGTATGCCAATATTTTTATGGGCCGTTTGGAGGAGGCCTTCCTAGCCTCCCAAAACACGAAACTACTAGTCTGGTTCAGGTTCCTTGATGGTATCTTCATGATCTGGACTCAAGCCAACACACCCTATCTTTGAATACAATCTTATCGGTTTTCAAAGCTGCATCAATTTGAATAAAATTGTTTAGCTTTAGATGGCTCTCTCTGCCATTGTCGTCAGGAGTGAACCTACTGGCTGTTGGGAGCTAGCGCAATTTGCCATTTGTATACTCACCATCACGGCCGGTGACACCGATCAGAGAGAGCCAAAACGGCACTTGCGCAGAATGTGAGCTGGACAGCTCATAGCAGCTCCAGCCAGCAGCGGGACCAAGTGATGTCAGTTGCTATGTGGGGGCCAGTGCCACATTTTGAACTGCTGCTCTCACTTCCCTGCACGCGTTAAGCATTAATTGTTGCTTCCTTTTGACATTGAAGCATGCCCCCACTACCTACTCAGTGTGTACGCCCGGTCTCTGTTAAAATTGTTACTGTTCATTCTAATCTCAGCTGCCTCTTTTATAATGGAATCCCAGTATGTTGATGCGTGACCCAAGACTCTCACTTTTTCAAATTGTATTCTGTGTCCATTATCCAGGCAATGCTCAGCTGTGGCTGACTTATCGAAATTTCTTTGTTTAATAGTTCTCTTGTGCTTGGTACAACACACTGTAACTGTGCAAATTGTCTGGCATACATAAATGCTGTTACACTCGCACAGGACACCATACACATCACACACACCAAGAGCTATGTTTTCTTTAACAGGGCACAATGTATCTTGTATCTTAGGGGTAGACAGAATGCTGGTCTCAATCCATGTCTCTGCAGTACATGTTTTAACTTGCTGCTCATTGCCCCACAGTATGGCAGGAAAGCTGCCGGCTTGGCTTCTTCTGTCGATTCACAACACGTCGTTCTTCAGCAACACCTGAAAGCATTTGCAATGTCTCTTTTGCTATAACCATTCTGTCTGAACACAGGTCTCAAGTGTTGCTATGGGTGGTAGTCGTCAGAAATAACATGGTATTAACATGTTCAGGACTGTTTTCTTGTGTACAGGGTGGTGAAAACTTTTGGAATTCAAACATCAATCAGTGTGCTTCGAATTCAAACATCAATCAGTGTGCTTCGGTTTGCTGACAACTGAATGACCAAACCAGCCTCCTGTTTTCAACTAAAACTTCCAAGAACAGTAGCTTGCCATCCTTCTCGATCTTGATTGTACATGTAATGTTGGGGTGGACACCGTTCATGTGATCCATGAAGTGCTGCAGTGTATTTTCACCATCAGGCCTTATCAGGAAGGTGCACCAATGTACCTTAGGAAGCAAGATGGACGCAACACGGCAGAGTTCAGAGGTTGCTTCTCAAAGTGCTCCATGAAGAAATTCGCAATTGCAGGAGACAATGGTGAGTCATTGCTGTGCCATCCATTATTTCATAATGTTCGTTGCGATACAAGAAGTATGTTGTCGTTAGAATATGACAGAAAAGCTTGACAATGCCAGGTGGAAACTGTTGGGTCAAAACATCCAGCATGTCTTGTACTGGCACCCTTGTAAGAAGTGACACCACGACCAGACTAACCGTTACTTCACTTCGGCCTATTTTCATTTTCTTGAGTGTTTCAACAAATATTTGCGCGTTTACTACATGGTGTTGTTCACAATGTCCCAGTTTTGGTACTAATAATCCTGCAAATCCAGTCTGTAGGTGGGCGAGCTGATTGCACTAACAAGGAGCCTAAGAGGAATGTGGTCCTCATGTATCTTCAGCAGTCCATAAAGCGTGGAAGTTCTGGTGGTGGCACAAGACGTTAATTTCTACACCATGGTCTGTGTCGGATTGCGACTAAGTTCCCGGTGTGTGTCATCTTCTAATAAGAGTCTTTCACAGTGGTGTGTCTGAATAAAATCCTCTCAGTTAGCAACCCACGTCAGTTTGAATAACATTCTCAAGCTTTCAATGGCTATCTCTGCCATCGTCATCAGGAGTAAAACTACCAACTGCTGGGGACTAGCACGATTTTCTGCTTATATATCCACAATTACTACTGTTGACACTAATCAGGGAGGGCTTAAACGACATGTGCACTGAAAGTGAGTTGGGCAGCTCATAGCAGGTCCAGCCTGCCACAGAACCGAGTGATGTCACGTGGTCCAGGGTTGGCGCCATTTTTGAAACTGCCACTCCTGCCTCCCTACTAGCATTAAGCATCCTTTGTTGCTTCCTTTTGACATCCATAGCATGCCCCCATGCCCTACTCAGTGTCTACTCCTGATCTCTGTTAAAATTGTTGGTATTCATTCTAATCTCAGCCGCCTCTTTTATAACAGAATCCCAGTATGTTGACACTTGAGCCAAGACTCTCGTATTCTCAGCCTATATTTTGTATTCGTTTTTCAGGCAATGCTCAGCTATGGCCGACTTGTCATGCTCCCTTTGTTTAATGTGTCTTGTGCTCAGTACAACACTCTGCAACTGTTTGAATTGTCTGGACTATATAGATGCTGCTGCACTCACACGGGACACCATACACACTGGGCACACAAAGAGCTACATCATCTTTAACACATCTTGTATCTTGGGGGCTGGCCGGAACACTGGTCTCAATCCTGTTTACATGTCCTAAGTTGCTGCTCAATGCCCCACAGTATGGCAGGAAAGCCACTGGCTTGGCATCTTCTGATGATTGAAAAGGTGTCCTCCTTCAGTGACACCTGAAAACGTTTGCAATGTCTCTTTTGTTATAACAAGGTGTATACGTGGACAGGGAAAAAAAATTCCCGGATTTCCCGGTTAAAAATAAACTTTCTCCCGGATGAAAACACGCTTCTTCCATGTTAGGTGACAGTATATTTTCAATTATTAATCCTTTGAATGGCTGTGGTCTTATACACAGGCAAAGAATTTCCCGGCACTTTAGAAAATGAAACTCAGGGAAAAAGACACATTTTGGAAATATCTTTGATGTGCAGCAACATGTACGCTGCGTATTTTCGTATTACGAAAGTATAAATTGGAATATCACCAAACACTGCATGTTACTTTCCGAAGCATTGAAATCGAGATTGCGATGTGCTTATGTAAGACAGTCATAGCTCATGTCACGTGATCTCGCCAGCCGATGACAGCGGATATTCAGAGTATAGGACACGTGATGTAGTCAGCCAACAGCAACTTCACTGTTAAGTAGCACGAACACACAAACACGGAAAGTTAATAGTTTAAATTAATATACATACTGTTGCTACAAGAAAAGCAAAGCTTTCACATATAATATTGGTCTCTAAGGTCAATAAGCTGCAAGAGAAGCTAATCTTTCGCATATAATGTTGATCTTTTTCGCGCAGGTTACACTTTAAGATATATCACATGAATGTGACAGTAAAATTTTTGATAATGACATAAATGTCTGATCTTCAGGGTTACAGAATTGATTTTTAAATGAGAGTCAAACGCTCTGTGATTTAATAAATTCAGGGTACATTCTTGCACGTAGTTCAACTTACGTAAAAGGATAATTACTTTGAAAGTAACGCTTTTCAAACCACTATTCGCAATATTTTCCTGCGACCTGTTAGAAATAGGTTCGTTTCAGCAGTTGCCAGAGAGTGCAGTTAACAGGCGACATCGTGCGCGCACAGCTATCACGATGTTGGAAGCCCATGTATACGTACGTTTAAAACATTGAAAGATCATACATTGTGTCATAAAAGAAAGAAGACATCAGAGGATACTGCAAGAGCATCGGAATTTTGTGAACCATATTAAAATGTGCACATTTAAAGTGCATACTTAAAGTGCACATTTGTATGTCCAGATTCCCAATGAAGTAGACCTCGACCTGATATTAAGCTTTTCAGTGTGGCTTTCGGAATGTAAATTTTCTTGGAGTACCAGTACTGTATTATATCACGTTTGGCTCTTTATTATGGCATAATGCTATACGTGCTAGAAAATGAAAACGAGCACTTGAAATGCAGCGAACAGTTGAAACTAGCCAGTACTGTGGAATTAAACATTTCGTTTTAAATACATTGACTGCCTCTGTGGAAAAGGTTAATAAAAGTCAAATTTCTTTAGCAAACAGACAAAAATAAGTTCATTGTTCCACAAGGCGATTAATGCTGTCAGAAAGGTGGATATAAAATAAAATCTGAAACTAATGACATATTTTAGCCTTCCGTAATTATGTAAATGTATTTTAATTCACTTGATAGCTCCCGGTCACAGATAACCCTTTTGGAAATGTAAGACATATTATTTGGTTTTAAGTATGCCAAAGTGCAGTGCCACGCCTCTTCATAAAGCACTCTTCTACCGTACGTCATTGTGTTTCGCTTTGAGGATTTGATACGTGTATATTTTGTAATGGATGCCATCAAAATATATTCAGGACAGTGGAAATTGAAATGTCCTGTGGTGCCTCTCTTGCTCCCAGTCGACCGTTTTGACACCTTGCTCCTCTGTTTTTCTTTTTTCTTTTTTTTAAATCTCGCAATTAATAGCGGATGGGATTATTTGTAACCGGGAGAACAAGAACTCTTCAGAAAATTTGAACTCTTTATTACCTATTAGCTAATAACATGCTATTTTGTGTGATATAAAATTAAATATAGGATACATAAAACCAATAAAGGCAAGAGACAAGCAAGAAAGTACACATTTCTTCAATCCTTAGCTCCTAGCATTTTTTCTCTCTAATCTTGCTACAGCTTTATATGGCGTGCTTTCCTTTCTGTGAAAGAATGTATTATCTCATCAAAGTCCGTCAAACGTTTTGCTACATGAAAAATCGAAATGTCGTTATCTATTACTGAAAAAGCTGTTAACACAAATAATCCCCAAGGCTGATGTGGTTTCTCGATCTGATTATGTCTATTTTGTCAGTGTCTGCTAGATAAATAAAATAGGCCTTTCTAATGTGGCAGCACCATGTAACACACACCAAATAAACGAGACTGTTTTGGCACAAATGGCCATTTTTATAAGACGGCAGAATATAATTCACGAAGTACCAATATCAAATTCCTATTAGGCCTATTACAAGCAAAAAGCTTTATGTTAGGAAATAGTTTCACATTTCCTTCATACGCACCAGTTTCTCAAGCATGAGATCGAAAAGTAGTAGTACGAAATTTTTATACAAACTTGGAATCGTCATATTGTTCCATAATTTGTGTTATGTCCCCGTTTCTTCTCCTTCCTTGTTCTAACAAACAATCTTGTCACCACCAATTCTGTTGCTATTCCTACCATTGTCAAAATTTGTTTGCTGATTAACTTCACTAACTCTGCCAGAATCACAGGTTTAGTTATCCTGCGATTATTTTCCGGTTAGGCGTTATTACATGTTCGTACAAAACATTTTCCGCGTTACTTCCAGAATAGAACTTAAGTGGCTTCTAGCTGGGGACTGTACTACTGGTCCTTACTAGTGTAGCAATCTGGTCAAAAATTTTCTGTCAGAATTTTATTTTCTTGGATACACCAAGAAGATAATATGTAATATTTCTCACCTGTTATTCCTGTCAGTCGTTTATTTCCATTCTAGTAGTCTGAATCTATGGATATCGCTAGTAATTATAACAACGCTGATCATTCGTAAACCCAATGAACCACTTAATCAGACAGCGATTGGCATTTATCAGTTCGGCTTTACTCCGCTCAGCTTGTATTGCCCCGTCCCCTTTTGTCGCCGGAAAGTTTATTTCTAGATGCGACGTGGATTCTCCTGACAGAGACATCATGTACATTAAGCATCCATTCAAAAATCAACTTATGATTCATTCAGAAATCAAAATGTGTTCAAAAATGTTCAAAAACCAACAGGGAAGCGTTTCAAAATCATACGAATAATCGATAGACAAATGTGAGCTGGATGCGAGGCGCTTTGTGAAACGGTTTTTCCTTCAAGAATATGAATTTGGCGCCCCCTTTTCCCGGTAGCATCTAGTTGCTTGCTGCGACTGCTTACACAGCCAACAACCACATTCCTGTAGCCAGAAGCAGGAAGACTCTACTACTCGAATGCGACTCAACTGCGCATGCGCATGAGCCCGCTCGTAACTGCTAAAACGAATCTAACAGTTGTGCCTTCACGCTCATCGGATGCAATTTATTGTTTTGAAGCATTGCACAGTCTTCCTAAAGCCTTTGACACATTTTGCAGTTGGCAGACGCTTGCATGAGCACTGTGTGTCGTTGTTGTATATAGCGCATTTCCTTTGCAATTTAAGTTTTTTTCGTTTTTTTCTCTCATTTATGTTTTGTTGTTGAAGTATTACTCTGCAGTAGCGGGGTACAGTAATATCCTTTGTTAGAGTATCGGTTCTTACCAGTGAAAATTACAAAAATTTAACTGAAAACTAAAACAATGAAAAATTCCCAGAATTCTAAAGAAAATCCCAGGTTTTTCCCAGTTTTCTCCTGGATGAAAAAATTCCCAGGTTTTTCCCAGATCTCCCGGGTCATATACACCCTGTATAATCATTCTCTCTGAACACATGTCTCAAGTGCTGCAATTCAGACTGTAGATGGTTGTTGTCAGAAATAACTTTACCTCTGAGTATTATAACATGTTCAAGACAGTTTTTCAATGTACAGGATGGTGAAAACTATCAGCATTCAAATATCAATCAGTGTGCGTCGGTTTCCTGTACACTGAATGACCAACTCCTGCCTTTCAGTCAACTAAAACATCCAAGAACGACAGCTTGCCATACTTCTCAATCAAGATGGTAAATTTAACGTTGGGATGGACCACTTATATGGTCCATGAATTGCTGCAGTGTATTTTTATCATCAGGCCACATCAGGAAGGGGCACCGCTTAACTCGTGGAGGAATTAACATGAAGAATGATGAGGCCCACAGAACAATTGTTAATCTATCCAACCTAGAACTGGACGATGGCTCGGTGGCAGTGCTGAGTAAAAACCTTAATTTTGTACCAGTCCTGCAATGTCTGCCAACTTTGGAGATTATTAATGGAATATAGCAGTGCATTCAGTATCTTTCGTACAATGCAGCTGAGGTCATCAGACTAACCGCCAGGCATATGCTGTCGAAAGCTAAGCCACCAAAATCCAATATTGGCCTGGAGGAGTGATGTGACTTTCACTTATTGCATGAGAATGATGACTTGGTTCTCTTGCCAGCTGACAAAGGAAACATCACTGTGGTTTGAACACTGGAGACTGCGACACCCTATATTCGTTCCTACATAACCTCAAAAACTTCTCTCCATCTGTTTCACATGGTCCTCCTCAACCAAGCATGCCACCTTCCTAGATGTTGACCACCTCCTCTCTGATGGCTCCATCCCCACACCTGTCCACATTAAACCCACCAACCACGAACAGTACCTGCATTTTGACAGCTCTCATCCCCTTCACACCAAAAAAATCCCTCCCATATAGCCTGGCCACGCGAGGACGGCATATTTGCAGTGACAAAAATTCCCTTGTTCAGTATCAGATGGGTCTCACCACGGCCTTCACTGACAGGCACTATCTCTCAGACCTCATCTGCAAATAGATCTCTCATGCTTTTTCCCCCCTCACACCCCCAATCCTCCAACTGCCCCCAGGAACCAACCACAAAGGAATGTCCCCTTATATCACCGAGTACCAGCCTGGACAGGAACAACTGAACAAAATTGTACACCAGGACTTAGATTACCTATCATCATGCTCTGAAGTTAGGGACATCCTACGTGAGATACTTCTCACCTCTCCTAAAATAGTGTTCCGTTGCCCACTCAACATGTTCCATCGCCCACAAAAAATGCACATCATCCTAGTCCATCCTTATACCACTGCCAACCTCAACCCCTTGCCACAAGGATCATATCCCTGTGGAAGACCCAAGTGCAAAACCTGCCCAACCCCCCCCCCCCCCCCTCACTTCCTACTCCAGTGCTCTAAAGGGTTTATCCTGCCCCATCAGGGGCTGGGCCACATGTGAAAGAAGCAATGTCTTTTACCAGCTTTGCTGCAATCATTGTACAGCTTTTTATATTGGTATGACAACCAGCTGTCCACCAGAATGAATGGCCACTGCCATGCTGTGGCCAAGAGCAAAGTAGACCACCCTGTGGCACAACATGCTCCTGAATGTTGTTATTAACAGCCAAGAACTCTGTCTATGGAAAACTAAATTTTATAGGAGATATGTGGATGACACACTACTGTTAGTGGACAGAGATGCCACAGACATAGGCATGCTGAATTGCATCAATAATCTACATCAGAAAATTACATTTACAGTGGAACATGAACAAAACAAAAGCATCAGGTACCTGGACCTAAATATTGCAAGAAACAACAACACGTGCACATTCAAAATTTACAGGAAAAATACAATGACTGACACCACAGACTCTGGAACCTCATGTCACCTGGACATCCATAATTAGGCAGCATACAGATCAGTGCCACACAGGGCAGCTAAAATACCTACGAATCAAGAAAACATGCACAAAGAAATAAGTACAGTGAAAGAGATTGCAGTTGCTAATGATTATAATGCTTCCATGGTTGACACAGTCCTAAACAAAGTGGAGAAAAATCCAAACAAAAGTCAAAAACCAATGTGTATCTAGCATCCCATACATTGGCAATATATCTCAGAAGATAGCAAATATTCTCAAAAATTACTAAAACAAAAACTAAAACATAATATAAAGTGCAATGATGAACCACACTCAGACTCTGGAATATGCAAAGTAACAAACCAGGAATGCTCCATGTTCTACTTAGAACAAACAAGCTGAAATTTCAACTCCAGGTACACAGAGCACATTAAAGCCTACACACACAACAGATGCACACAGCAATGGCTAAAAACACACACATTACAGGACACCCATTTGGAAAAGTAGAGCAAAATGTCAAAGTACTCCACCAACTAAATAAAGGGCATGAAATGGATTTATTAGAAGGACTGGACATATATACACATTACAGAAAATACAAAGACAAAATGTGAAATGAAAGCCTTGAAAGTGAATTTCTTCAGGTGCTTCGACAATATACTTAAATAAAAGTAGTAATACAAAGAAATAAGCACCACTGTAAAATAGATGTAAGCAAATCCATATTTTTAAGATAAGTACCTTCTGTACAAAAGAATATCTGTCACGGATCTTTAACATTCTCTCTGTCAACTACATCTACAAACGTCTTTGTAGCTGTTTGTTTATTTAAGTTATTCCCTATATGTACTGTGTGCTGAAAGTTGTGAGTGATGTTTTAACATATGTGAGACTCTGCACAAATAGACCATAAGGAAACTGGATGTACAAGTCCTTCCAAATTTCACCACTAACTAGATATAAAAATCAATAAATAACTAAAACATGTGCGTTTTTATATATTGCAGTAAAGTCAACAAAACAGAGCAGAAACATTATGAAAAAACTGCATAGTACAAAAAAGTACAACTTGATAATGGGAATCATTTCCCAAAGTGTGTCGTGTAAAACATAAATAAAAGGCATAATCCGTATCACTTCACTTCAGGCAGGGGGATTACCTTCATAGTCTCTGATGTTATTGAATTTAGTATATGTTAAAATTCCAGAGTAAGTAAGGAACACACATGTTTTTGTTTTCTCCAAAAAAATTCCTGCCCCGAGATACAGGCCTCCAAAGGTGACACTGTCAACACCATTTCGAAGAAGCAAATTTCTGAAAATTTTTTAAATGTTGTATCTCTGTAACAGTTCTAGATATTTTGTTACAGCTTTTTTTATTCGGAAGATAATTGCCTTATTATTATAATGGTACCCACCATTTGGACATGTGAGTCAAAGTTCTTTTACTGTCACCTTTTGAATTTTTTTTTTATAATTTACAGATTTTTTTTCAAAGTGTCAATCCAGAAAAGTTTGATTTTTTTTCTTTTGATTAGTGCCATGTAGTATATATTCTTTGTAAAGGAGAGCTTCCACTTTTTTAAGTTCAAGGGTAATGTATGTCTTCACTGAAGATGTTTCTTACTAATTTCTTTGTTACAAAGTTGATTTCTACTGTCTTTGTTGCAGTTTTTTTTCACTTTCATTGTTGCATTTTTCACTTTCGTTGTTGCAGATATTTCTTACACTTATAGCTTCTTGTCAGTTTCTTTGTTGTGGTTGTTCAGTGCTAATTTGTTTACTGAAGAGACTTCTAAGACATCTGAGACCATCCAGTGAGTTTTGTGTTTTTGTGAGAAATTTGCTGGCTGACACAACTGCAGTGTGTTTTGTGAAAAGGACTGTTTGAAATGTCTTCTGAACGGGGACACAGGAGAATGAAGTGTGCTGACTATTTGCATATCCATAAAAAAGTGATATATATGACAAAAACACACACACACACACACACACACACACACACACACACAGAGAGAGAGAGAGAGAGAGAGAGAGAGAGAGAGAGACTGACTTTGTTCAGGTTGGGAATAAGTGCTCTCATTTGAAGACTCTGCTTCAAAGTGAAGATATTTCCAGTGATGACTGTGTGCTCTAAATGTTTTGACAGAATAACAGCAATGATAGTATCTGAACAAGGTGAAGCCTCCCATGGTGCAGATGATGCAGATTTTGCATCAATAGAGGAAGAATTAAATACCCTGAATCATTTAACTACAGAGGTAGGTGTTAGTCCTGTTAAGAAACCATGGTCAGTGAAGTCAAGTCATAAGCTCTATGCATCAAGAAAGCACAGAGACATTACTAAAGCTATGAATGACTGCACTACAGCAAAACTGATCACACTCTTTAAAGTAGAAATCACATCTCCAGAAGAAAATGAAGTAAAGCACTC